>NW_024884364.1:56725510-56861497 GCF_019232065.1 Centrocercus urophasianus | reverse complement strand
AGGGAAGGGAAGGGAAGGGAAGGGAAGGGAAGGGAAGGGAAGGGAAGATCAGCATTACAGACTTTTTCATATGAGATTTATGGAACTGAGTGCTGAGAAATCAAAGAGCTTATGTGAAAAGTTTTGTTGTTGTTGTTACAAAGAAGACTAACACTAGACATGTATTTCATCTCTGTTTATCATGAAGTCCAAGGATATTCGATTTTAACACCTCAGGCTAATTTCTGCCTCCTGACTTCTTTCTTTATTCAGAAGCAACTGGTAAGACAGCTGGGCATGCTGTCATGCCGGGAGTCTCAGAAGGTATCAGCTCTTTCATTAATTACTTCTTTGCTCTCCCTCTGCTTTATGTTAAAAACAGCCTAGTTGAGTATTTAGAAGTTGCATAGGCTTCAGTGAAAACGTGCTTATGGGACCCTTTAAACTGTCAGGTTACATCACATAGAATGAGGGGATCATATTCAAACAATTGTAAAACTATTTTCTTGCCCGAAAGAGCACACCATGATGCCATTTAGCTCGAACCTGAAGCTATGGGTATCCTGCTGTGGTATCATGTGCAGCAAGCACATGTGATTGTTCTCCTGAGGCATTTGTTACATGCATCTTGTTAACCCTAGTTTAGTCAAAATAACTGCCTTCACTGCTGCTTGACCTATTTTAGCATAATTTAGCCTTGAACGTGGTTCATTTCAGTTTCAGTAACTTATTCAACTGGCATTAATAGCATGGGAACTTAAAATGGAACCATAAGAGTTTGAAAATATCATTCTTATTAACTCAACAGTTTGGTTTCAGTAATTTATGCATCTTTCAGAACTGACCTAATACTTACACGTACGTGAAATAGCAAGCAGTAATCAATCCCAGACTTAAAAGATCCTTTTCCTGGTAACAAATCAGACTTTTCCCAGGCTTTGGAAAAGGAAGCATTTATGATAGTTCTCTAAGCCTTGTTAATAGCTGCATCTATAGGAGTTGTAAAATTACATCATTGCTAAAAGTGAAATGAGGACTTACTGCCCTTTCTGCAACTGCAAGAATTGAGTAAGATTTGTTTAAGGCTTGAGCACTAATCGTGAGATCAAGCTGCCTCATTACTGTCTGCATTGGGATCTCAATACCATTTGGGCATCTGCCCAAAAAGCCCCTGGATCTCACCAGGCACCTCTTGGTTGGCCTAGGAGCTGCTTTGGGTCAGGTTAGGCACTTGGATGCCCAAGGGCATCGAGTTGGCAAATCCATGGCATGGGGATGGAGTTTGGCACTGGGAGCTGCAGCAGTGAGGGACTGGGCAGTGCCTCTCAACAATTGCTAAGAATTGTGAAATGTAAGCCAGAAACATATGGAATCATGTACTAAAATCTGGTTCAGGACAGTTCTGTACAAGTACTATAACTGCCATAAGCCTCATACCTTGGTACAGTGTTTCGGGTTTTTCAAGGATCACTGTTTGTTTAAGGCCAGGCACGTGCTTACAGACTGCTGAAATGGGGTTGTAGAACACAGCACCAAGTCCTTGCTTCAGGGAGTGTTGCACAGTAAGCTGTTAGGGTCCCATCTATCGTGTCCTGCACTGACTCTCCATGTGATAAGGCAAGATCCACTTTGGAAGTTTTAAGGGAATATAATTCAGCTAGGGGTAGAGACAGGAGGCAGAGTTAACCAACACCGTGACTATTCTTTCAATCCCTCAGGCTTAAATTAACCTGACATAATTCAAGACCTATCACAGCTTCTCTCACCTGCAATCTTCTGCTAATTGACTCACATCAATGCACACAGTTTGGGTCTCCAGGTGTGCAGGGGACTCTTGGTCCCAAATGCTCATCCTCAGGAGTGCAGGTCCATCTGAGCTGGGTTGGGAGGAGGGAGCCAGAATGATGCTCAGCACACCGTGCAGCAGAAGGGCTCTGCAGGAACTTGATGTGAAGTCGAACTTGACTTCGCTTGTCAGCCAGCTCTGTGTGACTCACCGAAGGTGCTGAACAGACTAACGAGTGGGAGGAGGAAACGGAGGGGGGGGAAAGAGGAAGAAAGGGAGACAGGCAGCCGAATGAAACTAGGAGCGCTGATTTATGACCAAAGAAAAGTCTGTTTTTCAGAAAGTTATGCTAGTCCTTTTCCAGCTCTAATATGACTGACATACAATCCAAGATCTCTGAGGTTTTTGCAAAAAAAAAATACGAATCAGAACTTTTAGCTGAAATGAGATAATAACACTTTTAACCTGATCATTATGATGGAACTCCAGGGGTTTGATTTATTCAGCTGTCATTTACTGCACATCCTGAACGTAACAGAAGACATGTTGGAGCTGCAACCTTTATTTAGGGCTTGTTGGCATGATTTCATTTTATACCAGCCTTCTGGGAGTTATTTTTCATCTTTAGGCAGTTGCCACTGCTAACGGGAAAAGGGAAAACCCTTTCTTTATTAGCTCCTTGTGCAGGTGGTTGTGAAGAAAGGTGGAATTGGGGTCTGCTAGGGTGAGATCTGGTACGTCATGGGGGATTTTTCCTGACCTGTGTTGGGAAGGAAACACTGCAGTGGTGGGTTTTGTCAAAGCATCACAACTGTGGAGTAGAAGAGAATCCTTCGGACTTTTTCTCCTTTGAAGACACTGCAAAAGAGTGAGTACATACTTAATATTGAGCCAGATTTTTTGCTGGCGTTGAAAAGAGGATATTTGCCCCAGGGAATTGTGATCAGCAGTGGCACATGAGATGTCTCTAAAGGCCAAAAGTCATGTTTATTGTTTTTCCTGGAGAAGTTCCCCGCGTCCTGACATGGCCACTTTCCCCACTCTCCTCATCCTGCTTTCAGTCTCGCCCAGCTCTCCTGGGAGCAGTCCTTCATCAGAGACCGCAAGTTTGCCAAACTCTGCCGTGGTGTTGAGATGCACACACACACAAAAATGTATTGTTGAGATAATTGTGCACACTTGAGAACTTGTTTTGAGATTCATGTCCCCGTGCACATAAATAAAAGGTCACAGAGTCTCGTTATGGCACAAAAATATCCCTGCCTGCAGCTGCCCCCATATGAACTCTGTGGGGGGGGTTACTGTGAGGTCCCCCCATCAGACTCCCACAGGGCACTCCGTGAGCACTGTGAAGTGGCTTTTCCCTCCAATGAAGGGCTGACATGAAGGTACGTCAAAGAAAACAATGAATGCCTCCTGCTCTGACCTACATATTTCATTCAGAGAGACTCGGCTACATCTGCTAGATCGCTTGGAACAACTGTTACCCTTTAGAAATGAAAAATCATTTCTTCAGGGAATCAGATAGGGAAGGGGGAGTGGGGGGACTCCATAGTGGCCTGCTAGGGCACAGAACATTTAAACTGCACCGTATTGATTGTAGTTTATGATTGAATGCAATCATTACTGTGCCTATATTTTTCTATTTCAATGAAACCATCAGGCAGTGAGTCATGCTGTGCATGTAACCTGGAGGAAAGTGCAAAGAGGCTGCCGAGGAGCAGCAGCACAAAAGTACCATTGGCATCGTTTCCCTAGGAGAGCAGGGCTCTGGACAATTTCCACACTCTATTGCTGTTTTTCTATTACATGCATTCTCCACTAAAATGTGTAACAGAATTGAGGACACAGTTATGAGTAAAGAGCCTTCTCGCACATGCTGTTCCATAATTAAAGAACAGCTATAATAGAAAGCCTACTTTTCCTTCTTCTTCTTTTTCTTTTTTTTTTTTTTTTTTTTTTTTTTTCTGCATTAATGAGCTCAAATTCTTATAGTCATTAAAAGGGCATATGCTTTTTTTTTCTAATTTACAGATTAAAAAACTCAGAGCAGATCAAGAAGATGGCTGAAGTTTGAACTCTTTAGTGAAAGAAGATGCACTACCATTAGCAACAAAACAATTTTAATTAGCCCACTCCTGGATACGCAGTGACGCAAGCCAAATAGAAGTTTGGAAAAATGGAAGATATTATGCTCTTGGCTTGCTAAAGAGTGTTCAAATCCACAAGAAATGAAAAACTTTCAAAGTATTTTCACTTACAATCTTTCATTACTTGTATTTTATTACATCCATTTTTATTTCTTTTGTCACTGAAGGTTTCAAAAAGTGATTTGGAGATGTCCCCCTCCCCACCTTAATTGTGCTTCTCTCACTTTAGCTCAGTGGATGGAGCATATTGTTAATAAGCTGAAGAGGAGAAAGTCAGCCTAATTAGTAATGCCTCGTTGCATTAGGAATCAAGGTCTGTGGCAACCAACCTGTGGAGACGCAGTGGGAAAACATGATTGCTGTTTGATTCAGCTGCACCAGGCATTGAGTTAAGATTGTAGTCTCAGAGATAGGTGGCCTGCTTGGGAGAGCGAGCAAGGAGCATGGTCCTGAGTGCACTGAGTGGGGTCTCAGCAGTGCGTGAGCAGTGTCAGCAGTCCTCTCTTTTGTGGATGAACCAGGGGAGCCAGGAATCTCAGCTCTGTTGTATTAAAAATCATGATTTAAACAGTGCAGTCAGCAGGACGAGGGGAGCGATCATCCCTCTGTACTGAGATCTGGTGAGGCCACACCTTCAGTACCACGTTCGGTTTTGGGCCCCTCATTACGAGAAGGACATCAAGGCCCTAGAGCATGTCTAAGAAGGGCAACAAGACTGTGAGGGCTCTGGAGCACAAGTCTGATGGGGAGTGGCTGAAGGAACTGGGATTGTTCAGCCTGCAGAAAAGAAGGCTCAGGGGAGACATTATTGCTCTCTACAATGACCTGAAAGGAGGTTGTGGCAAGCTGGGGTCAGATTCTTCTCCCAGGTAACAGTGATAAGATGAGAGGAAATGGCTTTTATGTCGTGCCAAGGGAAGGTCAGGTTGGATATTAGGAAACATTTCTTCTCAGAAAGAGCGGTGATGCAGTGGTCCAGGGAAGTGGTGCAGTTACCATCCCTGGAGGCGTTCGAGAACCGTGTGGATGTGGCACTGAGGAATGTGGTCAGTGAGCATGGTGGCAATGGACTGATGGTGGACTAGATGATCTGAGAGGTCTTTCCCAGCCTTTATGATTCTATGATTTCCCAGAAATTTCGTCTCTGTGACATGCTATATCCCAAAACCATCCACTGTGCACAACAGTGCAATGGCTTGCCTTTTGCCCCAGTCTGGAAAGAGTTAAAGAGAAAGGCTAATTGCAACACAGGATAGTTGCATGCTGGAGCAGGCTAAAAGGTAAGTCCCAGTTTCTACTCCCCTGCTTGCCAAGTTACATGAGATGTGGTTAATGGAGAGTACCTGTGGAGATACTGTGATAGTGTTTGGTGGCAATGAGGTTATACCTGTTTGTATACAGGTATAGAAAGCTTTTTACCAATCATCAGATAGATGATTGCATGATTTAGCATCAGATGCTAATTGCTTTTTTTTTTTCAGAAAAAGAGAAAAACCTCTCCAATCCCAGAGCCATCCTCAGGAGGAGCAGTCAGCACTGGGTGCTCTCAGAAGCCCACACAGGTTGACATATCCTCTTTTAACCTGCAGAGACATTTAATACCTGCTGAGGTGTGATTTGTATTATTTTTGTCTCTTGGGAGATTAAACCTATTTTTGTGTCAGGTTTTTTTTTTATTTTTCTGTGGAATGCTTTAGACTTCTAGCTCTGAAGCAGTTTTTTGCTATCCCATTATACATTATGTACTTTGAGGTGTTCACATCAACTGGAGATTAAATGGACCTTGTAAGTCTAGCAGGGGTAGCACTGCTAGTATGTGATGCAGCTTCCTTTCATGGAGACCTTTTCCCCGTTACCAAGAAGGATAGACTTGGACACTCTCAGCAGAGGGGAGGTTTGATTTTTCACCCATATTTTTTTAGCAAAGAAGTGCAAGGTGACATTCTGCACATGCAGAGTGGTTAAGCCAAGTAATATGATTCAGAAATAGAGATAAATCTGAAGAGAATTTTTAAAAAATAAATCACTGTACGACAAGCAGTGTTATTCTTTTGAAGGATCTCTGTCTGTGTGAAAAAACGTAGTCAGTCACCGCTAGCTGAATAAAAAGACCTTCACCCAGTGACTGCAGAAAGAAGGGCTGGCATTTTGATAGCAAAATCTTTCTGGCTTTTTGAATGCTATGTTGCATGGAAACGGCATGAAACAGAAATATGAAGGCAGGAATCAGAGAAGTTGATAAATAAATGAACTGAGAATTTTATAGTTTTCTTTTACCCTGGGGCAAAATTTCCTTTTACAGCTGTCACACGCCACTGACCCCAGGGATGACCCAAGCAATCCCCATTGCCACCAGCTTACTCCTATCCTAGGCTGGCGGCTAGAAACCTTATTATCTTGCTGGGAGACAGAGAATAGTTGAGATAGATGTCATTGTGATGGCAGAATATCCATAATAACAGCATAAAAGTCCTCTTCTCCCTCTGAACTGAATTTTAAAGAGGTATTTGATACTTATTGGGAAAATGCTTCCACCTTGAAGACACAAATGGATGGTAATGGTAGTCTGCATACTTAAATGTACAGGTGTTATGTATTTAATAGTGCTTGGATCTCAAAATCTGAGATTTGTCAACACTGTCACCATCCTACAGTGGCTCCACAAGAGATAAATACCTCTGGCCCAAAGCATTCTGAAGCAGCTTTGGTATTTGCATTAAATTCCTTTTCAGATTGATTTCCTTGGGAGCAGCATTTCACAAAACCCCTTCCTTTGTTAAGTGGCAATGTATCACAAGAGCACAGGCATTTGGATCTCATTCACAACAGCAAGATTTTACTTGGTGACAAAACAGGGCACCACCTTGGCCCATTCTGTTTTTCCTTCAGATGAGTTAGATGTTATGAAATAATTTCTAGCATTTACTTTTGCTTTTATGTTTTGTGTGCCCTTTCCTCGTAAATGCAGTATACTATGGTAGTCTTAAAGCCTCTTCTGAATTGAGGCAAACACTTTTCAGGTTAAAAAAAAAAATTGTATCTGAAGTTATTCATAATCTCTAAAAAATAGCTATATTTAATGCAAGGGAAAATATTTTCCTTCTATGTTACTATCGCACAGCGTTTCCAAAGAGAAGTTGATATTTAACTCTGATATTTCACTGAAGCCCAGCACTCTCCAAAACTGAGTTGATCAGGAAAATACTGGGGAAAACATACTCACATGCCTCAGAATGATCATTTGGCTATTAGAATAGCAAAATACACCCGACACTGGGACATCTCAGCCATGCACCATCCGTGTGTTTGTGGATTTGTGTATACATATGTATGCAACGTTTTGGTCCCCCTTTGACATTAAATTTGTTGATGGATAATGACTGCTTTTATCTCTGGGTACTTCGATACTGTACTCCAGTAACATATACAATATGAAGAGGCTAATTTTTGGACACCTCACTTAAGCTGTGAGTTTTTGCAAGTCTACTCTGCACCCTGAGCTATGAGAAGAGTGGTTGAAAACTAAGCTAGCTGCATGAACAAAGATGTCTGAGAGCACATCCTTTTAAAAATACTTTCCTGGGTCAGAAAAAGGCAAAGTTTTGTCCTGCTCTTCACTAGCATATTTTATGTGATCATAGAATCATATGATCATTGAGGTTGGGAAAGACCTCTCAGCTCACCCAGTCCAACTGTCAGCTCATCCCACTATGCCCACTGGCCATGTCCCTCAGTGCCACATCTACATCCCTGAACACCTCTGGGGATGGTGACTCCACCACTTTCAGGGCAGCCTGTGCCACTGCCTCATGACTCTTTCTGAGAAGAAATTGTTCCTAATATCCAACCTGAACCTCCCCTGGCACAACTTAAAGCCATTCTCTCTCCTCCTATCCCTGTTACCTGGGAGAAGAGGCTGACCCACTCCTCGCCACAGCCTCCTTTCAGGTGCCAGTGGTGGGCTGACCACCCCCATCCTCTCCTGGGGGTGTACTTACCCAGAGGAGCAGTCAGTGGCCCCTGTTGCACCTCCTGCCTGTTAACAGAACACAGAGCCAGATGTTCTGCCCTCTACCTCACCCCACTTCCAGCACCCATTGCGTATTCCTGGTATATCCACATAAATGCAGTTTTTCCTTATATCAGTGACACAATGTTCTCTGCAGGATTTTGTCACTTTAATATTCCTCAGCGTGCCTCCAAATGCATGTTCATTTTTCTTACTTCTAGAGAGAACGGCTTGGCCCCTCTTCTTTATCACCTAGAAAGATTAAATTAGTTTCACTACTGATAGTAGACAAGATATACTTCATATTCCAGAGGCAATCTGACTACAAGACCTGAACTGAGCAAGAGTAATTCAATTGACTTCACTGAAGCTGCACTAATTTAGATCAACTATAAATTCATCTTTTCTTGTGAAATATGTCTAGGAGTGACCTTGCAGTGCCCAAATGACTGAGTTAATTCTGGGCAGCATTTCACCCTCAAAATAATGCAGAAATTGGAGAACTCCTTTTTTTTTTTTAATTTAATTTTTTATTTTATTTTATTTTAGGAAATTGGTTGAAATTTTGCATTTGCTCCTTCACAGAGAAAGTAAAAGGCAATGCTGGAATAAAGATGAGGGCAGAATTAGGTCAATGTCTTACATCATCTACATTCTAACTACAATTAATCCATGATGCCTTTAAGATACAGACGAGGAAAACAGTATGTTTTTTGCGATATTGTTCTTTCCTCTTCATGTCTATTCCCTTCTTTTCATAGCAACTTTTTTATTCCCTTCAAAGTTGTTTTGTTTCTGTAAAAAGAAGAAAAAATCCCACTGTATACTTTATTGATTATTAATATGAAATACTGCAGAAGTTCACAGACCCAGGTGGCTGCATAAAGACTGAGAGGCTGCAGCAGAGATCTTTGCAACCCTTTCTTAAGCCATCCATGTTTCATTTACCTGTTGAAGGTCACAGCTCTTGACAAGAGAGCCAGTTCGATTACAAGGAGACTATTGTATGTTTCTAGAAAGATAAGGGAAAAAAAAAGAGCACAGGTGGTTTTCCGAAAGGATCATCCAATATACCTAGGCCATATCAAACCTGGCCAACCAAACCTGGGTGTGCCATGCTGTCAGCAGTTTATTTACCATCATAATGGAAATCCATAGATGTTGGCTCATTCAAACTCAATGCTGCTATGCTATCTGGGACAGCAATGGCAAAGGCCCCAGACAGTATGGGGCTTCCTGGCATTCCTATGGCAATGTGGAGAGGCCCTGAGGGGTACTTGGGAGATCAGGAAGAAGAATATACATTTTTTTCTATATAAATGCTGTATATTCTTAGAAAAACAAATCAAACAATTCAGCAAAACCTGACTTTACTTACTGACCTTCCTCTGACAAAAGGTTGCACCAACATCCCCTTCTATCTGACAAATGAATTCAGATCACTTAACTTAAGTAAAGGAATACCTAACCTAACCAAGCTCCTTTTTAATCAGAGAAAGAAAGCACTTACTGTAATTTAAGTAAAAATCAGTGCATAAAAATCGGCTTATAAGTAAGTTTCTCTGCAGTGCCAATTATTTTTACAACATTTCTGACTGTTGAAATCAATTCCAGTTGGAAATCAAGATGCACAGTCCCATAGAGTGAAATCTGGGATACATTTTTTTCTCACCACTGCAGAATTTTATGGTCATATCTTTTCTCTGGTCTTTTTTTGTTTTTGTTTTTGTTTTTTTTTCTGCTCGTATTGAGTCCCAACTAATGAAAGTTCTAAATATAGGTATGATTAACAATGCAAACTTAAGAAACTGTATGTAAACTACCACAAGAAGAACAGATCAGAGAGTTACGCTCACCAGAAACTCAATCAACTGTTGCCAACCACTACACACAAGTAATGATTACTGCATTTTTCTCATTAGAAAGGCAGCTGTCATATAGCTTACGGTTTGGACAGAAAGAAATAAGTTAGCATATTGCTTAAGAGCTGTCTGCTATATCCCTAAATGTGAGTCTTTTCCTGTGTTTTGCCAAAAATATGCTAGAACATAAAATCCTTCATTCTGCAGAATAATAAATGTCATGTTTCCATTTCCCAGTGTCTTGTCAGACTGTTTAAGATAATCAGGATCAAATAAGACACGGATGGTGAGCTCAGGACCTCAGACTTTGAAGTGGTGGTTTTGACACTGATAAGGGCAAGTGAGAAGCTGAGGAAAGACTTTAATGCTGGGTAGCACAGCTGAACCCATCACAGGGATCTGGTTCATAACTTCAAGCCACAGCTTTCAATAAGAAGCTACCAATAGAACCCTAGAACTCTGCTATCAGACAATAACACCTAAGGATTGTAGCAGGCATACATATGGGAGCCAAAGTAATTTGCCTGTATGCTTAAGCAGGGGCATGTAAATCAGGCCTCCCTTTGGTGTCATGTGCAGGAGGACAACTCATCTGTTATGAGTGCTGAATAATCCCAGCAAAAGAAATGCAGAAGTAAGTTTTCAACGTGTTGCTTGTTGAACCATACCAACCCCTGTTGCAAGGAACGGATGAATGCTTCCGATGACTTTCTGCAGACAGAGTGAAAGTAAAGCTGCTTAGCGCTCATTACAGCAGGGACAAAAACAAGGATGTTTCAACTATATTTTATCCATAACGCCTGCAAGTTCTCTTTAAAGCACTTGGCAGCCTATGCTTCAACAATAATGCTGATTCATGGATGGGTAATGTAAAAGCAAATTCACTTCTGAGCCCCTGTTCCCCATCATTCTTTACCATTAATTCTTCCACAGTCACTCTAGTCATCTCCTGTATCTGATAACACAGATTATCTGAGCATTTGTTTTCAGAGGATGGTACGTTCAGTCAAGTTCTTTATGGAGAAGGCCACTCCTGCACAACTGCTGTACATTGTCAGGTAGAAAGAATCTGTGTCTCTTGCATGTAACATATGCATGTAACAACATTATATTATGAGAAGTAAATTATTACCACCAAATTGCGTGAAGAAGTAAAATCTAGTTTGCAAATAACTCGACCAAAATCTGAACAGTGCTGGTGCTGGATTCAGTGAACACAATGATGCTGAATTTAGTGGAATTCTACCACCTTGTGTGGAGTTTTACTGGGAGTCTTCTGTTCTGTCCTATCCTTCTCTCACTGTATTCAATGCTATAATGTCTGAACCCATAAGGCTAGCTCTGAAAAAATCTGTCAGCTTGAGATGAGATACTCAGTGGGATTTTCAAAAGAGCTTATGTGTTTTTTTTACCTTGGCGTTTATAAAACTGCCACATTGACAAGAATGATTCCCCCAGTTTTTTGATACCATATGGTCCATGTGTTGTTAGGAGGCCATCCACTGTGTTTCCTTGTTAGTCATTCAACTACATATTGTGTCCATCTGCAGCTCTCATATGTAGCTTCACTGTAATTGCCCTTTTCAGAGTACTGCGTTTCATTCTGCTTTGTGCTGGCTTGCAATAATGTTCTTCCTTTAACATGCTTCACCACATACTTCTTAAGAAGTGCAGTAGTGCCATGCTGAATGGTACAGTAGATGCAGAGACCTCACCCGTGACGTACAATAAACCAAGGAGCAGTGCTACGATCACATCCCACGCTCCAACCTGGGCAGGAGAGGCAGTGTAAAGGTCAGACACTGCACTCTGGTGTCAGCAGAGTGAGCAGAGTTACCAGGAGGAAGATTCCCCTCTGCCAGGGCTCCACAAATCCTTCAGCACAGCACTGGCTTTGGGGATAATTTGAGAATGACACAATTTGTATTCTCAAAGATCTCATTACACATATTGCTCATTTAACCTTTAAAAAAGCTGGAAGAAAGTATGCCAATGGATTCTGGCTGATAAATATCTAAATTAAGTAAATTTAATTAAAAACTGTTGTAAATGTCATCTAATCTGTGGATGCTGTGACAATACCGGTTGTAGCTTTGAACCAGTTTCAAAATGCATAAAGATATCCTTACATGAGTTTGTACTGGGTGGTTTCTTTACTCTTTGTTTCACAAGAAAAGGCAGGTTGGACTTTTACTGCTCAGTAAAAGTACTGAACTTTCTTGTGCCTTGTTACTGCCAGGTGATGCTGGCTGGACCAGTGCTTTCTCTCTGAAGTCATTGAATGTTTTTTTGCCAGATAAAAGATGTGGGAGGAAAGAAAGATTTATGTTAAGTTTCAGCTAGGGAATCCTATTTCTCAGTATGCAGGAAATGAAAAGATCAGTGCATCTTTTTCAGCTTCTATTCTGGCCACATCATCAGCCCCTCTGTTACTTTAGTGCACACCAGTGGTATCTGCTCAGTAGGGAGCACGGCTTGATGAATTTAGCAAAATCTTGTTGGCTGACCTTTTCGCGCTGGAGACATGATTTCATTTCTGTTGTCTGAAAATGAGCACCAACAAGACAAGTTATTTCCATGTCCCAGCTGGAATATCGCAGTGCTAATGTATTTCCAAACATTTCTTTATCTGTACAAAGCTAGTAGTTTCAGATCTATCTAAGAACAATACCGTTTCTCTTTTTTCTGCTTTCTTCACGTGCCAGCAAAAGTCACAAGATTTTGCTCCATTATTCCATTCAATCTTTAACTGCAAATATCAAACTAAAAATTGCTTTTTGGAACAGCGAGGTAGGAAAGCTCACAGAGGTGTACTGTTATACCAATGCTAAGCATAAGCAGAAACCAGCTCAAGAATTATTTCACTTGCAGTATCCGCAATATGTAGGATCCCAGACAGGCAAACTGAGCAGAGCACCGGTGACATGAGCTCAGCCATTATACTCCATTAACTGCCCAATATTGCTGCCAAATTAGTTCTTCTGGTTTAATTACTCCTCAGTTTGTGCCACTAAACCTCAGATTTAAAAGTTCTACCCTATTACGGAAGAGTTTTGGTTTGGTTTTCATGAAAGCGAAAGGGATCATCCAGCAGAATGGTCTTAAAGAGTGATAGGGTAAAGCTACAGCAGCAGAGCTGACATGCTGTTCTTCAGGGGTACCCAGTGGCCAGGGAAGTAAAGGAGTAACAAACATCTACAGCAGAACAGAAGCAGCAACCAACATTAACAACAAGAATATCTTATCAGACTTGCTGTCACATTGTCCTTCGTGGAGGTGTCAAAGAGAAGCCCACACTGAGGTAAGACAGGCATCTTTTGTACTATTTCAACAGGTGACGAGTGCCTAAGTGGCTCTTGTGCTTTTGCTAGCATTCCCCTGCAATGCAGCCTTCAGCAAAGTGGTCTATGAATCCCAAAGAAACCCAAAAAAGATGTAAAAAATGTTCAGATAATTCAAAATATTCAAATCACTATTCATCAGGTCACAGGTCAACTTCTAGCACAGTTTGAGAAATGTTTTGAGCTCATTTAATAATTCACCTTCTGAAGATTTTGAAACCTTTCTCTGTTGCTAGAGAACAGATTTTGTTCTAGGGAACACTTACACTTTTATTGCTTGTTGTTCATTTAAGGTGAAGAACGCATCCTGTACCCAACCCACGCCTGAACCCAGTGGCACCTGTATGGCTGAACAGATTCTGTACTAGGTGAATAATACAGTAATATGCAAATGGACAAAAACGTATTTTGGGAAAATCCTGTTTTGTGATGAGGAAAAGGAACAAGAACAATATTTCCCTTTCCTTGAATTCAGCTCTCAGGTCTTTACAGGTATGTTCATTTCAAAGGGAACATTTTTTACCTTTTTCCTTGAAACCTCCTATACAGAAGTGAGCCATCTTTTTCTTTTTTCACAGCGGCAGTGAAAGATTATTAGAGTAGGCACAATACAGAAAATCATAGACAAAGTAGATAGGTTTCTATTTACAGACTTAATTTACAGTTTTGCCCATTGCTTGCTCTTTAGACCTTATTTCTTTACTCATATATTCTATTAATATTCACATGCTCCAATTAAAAATGGCATTTACCTGGATAAAAGTTCCTCTAGCAGTTCCAGATCTGGCCACACCTGTCACACACAGCACAGTCGATCTCAGGATCTCTACAGACCATGATCTTGTCTCTCTCTTTTGGTAACACTGCCCTTCAGATCATTACACCCACCTTGTTTGGATTTTTTTCCCCCAGGAAATTAAAACCCTGGTTGAGGCCTTTCTACCCACAGTTGTGCCCTCACAAAGACACTTTGCCTCAGAAAGCAATTTCTAGTCAGAGACTCCTACCAGAGCTGAAACCTGGCTCCTAGTGGTCTTCATTACACTGTTAAGAATAGGCCTCAATGACAAGATCAAGAGGGAGCTGGTCAGGTCTGGGGTCAACCCAAGTGGGATCCCATCAGTCACTATCTTCCTCCTCCTACACCAAGCATCAGGTCAGTGCAGGCTTCCTCAGGTTGCTGCAGTGTGGGAGCAAGAAGGAAGGGAAGGAGACGTAAGCTTGTAGGGACATCAGCCGAGGGAGCAAAACCTGCCCCATGCTTTGCTGGCATTTTCATGCACTTCTCATTTAGGCAAAAAGGAACCTCCTGCTCTGTGAATGCAACTTGCTTATTTCTTCAACACCCAGTTCCACTGGAGCACTCCCACAGAAACTGAAGGGCCAATTTATGCGAACAAGCTCTGACCATATCAGTAACAGCCTTTAACACTGAGCTGTAATGAGGTCAACTCAAATTTGAATACATGTAGCCCCAACTCTTATTGTCTGAATTTCCATAGAGACTGTCTGTATTCAACAGAGCAGAACATTCAAGTGGATTAGACTAAAAATCTCTATTCTATAACATTAATTTGCACATATTTTCTTGCAGTACTTTCTCCCTCTTTGAAAAAAATCAAGCTATTTTCCCCTCAACATTCATACAGAGTCACAAGGTAGATTCCTTTGCACGCAGAGCCAGTAACAGAAATGGCAGGTGATCCACACATACTTATGCCTGGAAGATGCATATTGTATTGCTCCCTTACAGCACTTGTGCTTTTCCACTGAGCTGGACACCCAGCATTGTCACTCCTAAAATATTTGTGAGTGCTGCAGGATTTTCTAGGGAAAGATTTCTTCGGGCAAGACTTAGTCAAATTTAATCCAAGTCACTCGGTGCAGCTCTATTTGTTAAGAACTGCTCCTATGCAGAGAAAAGCCCATCACTGTGTTTTGTCTCACAGTGTTGCAGAACACAATAACAACAACATTAAACTCGATACCCTTAAGGGGCAATTGTAGTCAAGGGTCACATTTTCTTTCATTCCAATTAACCTACTTGTCATGTTGGATGGTAGATGCACTCCACAAACTGCCCTCAAGTGTTTCTCATGCTCTTTTAGTAATAGAAAGTTGGGAAAAATAAAATAGATCGTGCTTTGCTGTTTGACTTGTCCTTGGTATTCCATCTTATTGGAAAACTCACAAGAAATGAATACTCTGGTAAAGATTTTAATGGTTTAAAAGTACAAATAGGCCTCCGATTTGTGCTAGTATGACTGTGATGGCACTGCCAGTAACGGCAGTCTTGAGAAGAAGGACCTGAAACCTTGCATGACCCTCCAGGTTTTGTTCAAGTCATCTGACTCCATGTCAGACAAAGAGTAAATAAAAACTCGGCTTTTACTAAGCCTGACTGTTTTCTCCCTGTACAGCAGTACGTTACGCGAAAAGAAGAAAAGGAAACCAGTTCCACTGAAGAGATCTCTTGGACCGCTCACACTGTGCCAGGCCCTGAGCGCACCACAGGGCCTGGCTGTCCCTCCCATTTCCAGTGGGACTTCCAGCACCCCATTTCAGTCCTACAGGCCTCCTCCAAGCACAGGCCTCCACATCTGCTCGGGGTTGCCAATCTCTGCCCCATTGAGGCTGCAGCAGGGTTAGGCAACAGCCATGGCTTTTGCCCAGCTGGGCTCACTCATGAGCCCATGTCCTGCCCCTGCCTTGGCCATGCCCAGCCCTGTTCCTGGGGATGTGTCTGGTGCCAGGGCTGGAGCTGCTCAGGTCTGGCAGGGGCAGCAGGAGAGGATGGGCTGCCAGGACCTGCACTGAGCTCCATTGTGACCCCCAGGGAGACCCCAGCCCTGTGAAAATATGGCTATTGGAGCTGGAAGGTCCAATGATCTAATGTGCTCCAGGCTTGGGGAGCTGCTGTATATGTCCCTCTGCATGCCTACAGACACACCAGACAGCTTGTGCTCTTCCCCTTCCTATCTTTATATTTATGCCCCCTGAAGCTGCTTTTTGCAACACCATAGGCTGCCCAGTAGAATCTCTATCCCTGAAGGTTTTCAATTAAAGGGTAGATGTGGCACTGAGGGGCATGGTGGGTGGGAATAGTGGGGATGGGTTGATGGTTGGATTAGGTGATCTTACTGATCTTTTCCATCTTTAATGATTCTGTGATTCTATTACCCATCATATAATAACAGTGACAAGGGATATCAATCTTCCTGCCAAGTTCTCAGAGACCAGCTCCTCACCAAACTCACCAACAGTGTTAGATTAAGCTTTAAGAAGGCTTTTGCAGTCACTTGAGCCTTCCAGTCTCTACAAATGAGGGGCTGAAGTCAGTCAATCCATGTCTTGACCAAGGGCTTCTTCTCCTTAACCAGATACAACAGCTTGACCTGAGCCTCCAGACAGAAGGGCAGACTGATGCTCTCCATAGAGATCCCACCCAGAGGGAGGTGAATCTTATCTGCTGTTGAATGTCCCCACAGGCTGACAATTTCTTGCAACTCTTCGGAGAAACAGCCACATGTCTCTCTGCAAGCATTATTTTCCATCCCCAGTTGTTTCAACTTCAACCATTGTCCAAACTTATTGACATCCAATCATGATTGTCCTTGATTCACCTAACCTATTTCTTTATAAACTTGCAAATATCAGTTCCTCCAATACAAATTTCTTACATTTTAGTCATTCTCATCCTCAGTTTTCTGTTAAATAAATCATTAATTTATGACAGTGTGTGATTCACTGGCAACATCCTGTAATTCCACCACATTAAATATGAATCAATTTTTAGATTCTGTCATCTTTTATTGGGTGCTTTACTTTTACTCCATTTTCACCTCTCTCCTAGATTGACGTGATACAGACCGTAGGCTTCATGTCCAAACTTCCGCTTTTCTGCAATCTGCAGGAACTCATGCCATTAGATTGTAACCTATTGTTAAATAACATATCAAACATCTTGACTGATGAACATGGCATGTATAGAAGTCTTCTTGGCTGCCTAGGCACACTGCTGGCTCATGTTCAATCAGCTGCCCACCAGCTCACTCTAATTCTTTTTAGCTAGGCAACATTCTAGCCACTCTCATCCCATCTGCATGGGATGGTTATGGGACAAGCACAGCACTGAGCATTAGCTTTCTTGAGTGCTACAGAGCTGGATGCAGCCCTCTGATCCAGCTGATCCAGATTCCCCTGCAAAGCCTTCCTACTCTCAGGCATATCAACACTCCCACCCAACTTAGTGTTGCCTTTAAACCTACTGAGGGTGCACTCCATCCCCTCATTAATGTAATTGATAAAGATGTTAAACAAAACTGGCTGCAATACTGAGCCCTGGGGAACACCATTTGGAAGAGTAACCTCCAAAAATGGCCACAAAGGAAAGGAACTGGAAGCACTTTACTTTCTGAGACGTGGAATTGGAAAAGACTATATTTTTGTATGATAATAAGAAACATCTTTCTCACAGACAGAAATCTGGGAGCAATCACTGTGGATCTTCCTTGCCAGTTATTTCTGTAGAGCATGGTGGTTTTGCTGGCAGCTTGTAAGGAGGATGAGGGAAAGGGCAAAGCAGAAGCTCATGCAGAGTGGGGATCCCACCATCTGATGTCAGCCTGGTGCTCAACACAAGCCCACTGCTGCAGGGAAAACCCTCATGGCTGGGAATCCATCCACAGATAAGCACATCTCATAATCCAGCTTGTGCCTTGAACCCATGCAGTTTATCCTGACCCTTGATATTCAGTTCTGTTTTCTGAGGAAGCATAACACTGTCTGAATTTGTATGAGCACAGAACTCCCAGAATCTTTTCTTACAGGGACCTAATTGAGAAGGCAAAATGATACCCATACAGACAATTTATTTCTATCATCAGTTCCTCAATTTCTTCTCCCTAGTGAAAGTGTCTTGAGCATCTAGTTATTTTTTGACAGCTAGAGTGATAATGGGAGGATTTTTTTAAACTACCGTGCTATTCAAGATCAGAAGACTTCATAAAACATCATTAAAGTGTGAACTCAAGGTTGGGAAAGATGAAGTCTTTACAAGACTAATGCAATTAATTCTGCTTGTTAACTACATCCTCAAAATATGTACACAGAGTCTGATCTCACTTCTCCTGTGGGGGGTTATGTCTGAAAAATAATTGTTTTCCAGTGGATTTCTTCGTGATAAGGGAGCATGGAAAGCTCTTCATATCACATACCAATGAAAACAAAGTTATTGCATGAGAACAGAATTAGAATCCTTTGGTGTACAGTAACTTGTCAAAGTAAGAAGCTTAAATAAATTATGGCTCAATATTAAATAATGTCATTAATTGAAATGTGCTAGATTGAAAGTGGGTTTCTCTGCTTTTTTTTTTTTTAATTTTAATGTAATCCTTCTAGCTCTGCCATCTGCCTCAGCACTTGAATTCTAGAAAGCCTCAGTTCTTTACAGTTTACCAGAGCTAATTCCAACCTCAGTCCTTCTTGCTTTCCTTTCAAAGAGGAATTTGCACAGTGGGACATTTTTAATATATGGGAACTCTGATGCAAAAAAAAAGCAATTTATTTTGCCAGCAGCTTTCACTATTCCCTTTGGTATAGCTGAAGGTATAGCAATAGCATCCTCATAATCAGTATCTCCTTTCTATCTGGTCCTGAAAGAAAGACTATGCTTGTGTACACTTGCAATCATTAAATGAGCATTTTTCTGTGCATATGAGGGAAAGAAGAGAAGAGAAATAAATCATCTGTCCTACCAATACACAGCCCTATTATTTGGGCCCTGGGAAAACTTCCACTTCCTCCATTCCCTCTGCACACACTCATGAGGTGTTTCTCCTCTCTCCAGTGATTGCCTACATTGTGTTTCTGCAGTCTGGAATCTCCTTGGGCCGGGGACCTCATTCTGTACCCTGAAAAGCATAATGTCATCACCATAAACTAGTTTCCTGCAAGCAACCAAAGTGCTGAAGCCTGCTCTCCAATGGACATGAAGGGAAGGTGAGAAGAGCAGATCAAGAAGTTATTTGCTCCACTCTGCAGTGAGGAGACGAAGGGGGTGGCCTTAGAAAATGAACTCACAGAGCGGTACTAGAGGTAAGAGACTAATGGCTAAAGGTAACGATCACCAAAAACTTGATTCAATGCAGTGCATTTTGTTTTCTCTCTTGCTTATACTGGAAATGTTGCCCACAGTTTAATTTTTTTTCCTCCCGTGAATGCATCTCTTTAATGCTTCTTTCACAGATTTTTGTTTTGATCTTATGGTCTTAAAGTCTATTAGAAACACAGCCTTGAGGCAAACTTTCTCACAATAATGTCTTACTTTGTTCTATGCTGCAGAACACGCAGTTGGCTCTGACAGCGTTAGTTCTGCACTGATACGCTGTCTGTCAAACTGGCTGCAAGAATTGTGAAAAAACTCCATGTGCTAAGTGAAAAAAAATCCTGATTTGTGTTTTTATGTGAATATTTAATTCCATTTCAGTGTCCTCTCTCCCTCTATCTGAGTTTTGCAATGAAAATCCTACAGCAGCAAGTAAAATTGTCCTGCTTTTGCAGGTCTGAGTCCCACCAATAATGCTTAGATGTGCCTTTCAGACTCCCTATTTTCTAAGTCCTCCAAACTGCTGAAAAACTCAAGCAGGGTTGTAATCCAGCTGGTTTCTTGAGACATAGAATTACTGAATCATAGAACGGCTTGGTTTGGAAGGAACCATTGGGATCACCTGGTTCCAATCCCCCTGCTACAGGCAGACACCTCCTTATAGACCAGGTTGCTCACAGCCCCATCCAGCCTGGCCTTGAATGCCTTCAGGGAGGGGACATCCACAACCTCACTGGGCAACCTGTTCCAGTGTCTCACCACCCTCACATTAAAGAATTTCTTCCTAATATCTCATCTAAATTTACCCCCTTCCAGTTTAAACCATTTCCCCTTGTCCTGTCATTACTTGCTCATATAAAAAGTTCCTCTCCAGCTTTCCTGTAGTCCCCTTTCAGGTACTGGACAGCCACATGAAGGTCTCCTCGGAGCCTTCTCTTCTCCAGGTTGAAGAGCCCCAACTCTCTCAGCCTCTCCCCATAAGGGAGGTGCTCCAGTCCTCTGATCACCTTTGTGTCCCTCCTCTGGATCCACTCCAACAGTCCCATGTTCTTCTAGTGTTGGGGGCCCCAGAATTGGATGCAATACTCCAGTGGGGGTCTCATGAGAGCAGAGTAGAGAGGCAGAGTCCCTCCTCAGTCTGCTGGTCACACTTCTCTAGAAGCAACCCAGAATATGCTTGGCCTTCTGGGCTGCAAGTTCACACTGCTGGCTCATGTTAAGTATTTCATCAGCTGACACCCCCAAATCCTTCTCCTCAGGACTGCTCTCAAGCCACTCTCGATCTAACCTGTATTTGTGCTTGGGATTGCCCCAGCAGAAGTGCAGGACCTTGGACTTGGCCTTGATGAACGTCATAAGGTTGGTGTGGGCCCATCTCTCAAGACTGTCCAGATCCTTCTGGATGGCATCCCTTCCCTCTGGCATGTCAACTGCACTACTCAGTTTGGTGCCATCTGCAAATTTGCCAAGAGTGTTCTTGATCCCACTGACTATGTCACTTATGAAGATGTTAAATAGCACCAATCCCAGCACTGATCCCTGAGGAACACCACTTGTCTCAAGTCTCCACTTTGACACTGAGCTGCTGGCCACAGCACTCTGAGTGCAACCATCCAGTCAAGTCAAGTCAAATTCTTATCCTGTGAATGGTCTGTTCATAGTATTACTTAAACCAGACTATCTAAGATAATACATTTGAGCCTGAAGATTAGACTGGGGTAAATGTGAAAGTCTGTCCAGACCCAGGGGTTGTTTTAGTCATCCTAGGTCAAATATTCATATTTAGTAATGACACTAAGAATCAAAGAATTTTACAATGAAAGGTGCACGCTGTTCATACTGTATGTGTAATTCAAATAGCTTGAGGAGTGTAAAACTCATGACTAATTAAGCAATTGCCTAAAGCTTTGCAGCCTGGATAGATCAATCATAGAAATGTTTCAGACTGAGGCATGGTGAGTGTGCCTCTGAAAGCAAGTATGTATATTTTTTCTCCGTGGCATGGGAAAGACCAGGTGATGTGTAGGCTTCTTTCAGGAACATTACAACAAATGCGGAAGTTTTACCTTCTAGGAACAATAATGCAAGAGGTGATTCTTTGTGTGCACTCTAATGAGGCACTGAAACATGCTGCCTAGGGCTGTAATTGATGCCCCATTCCTGGAGGCTTTCAAGGCGAGTCTGGATAAGGTCCTGAGCAACCTGTCTAGCCGTGGTGTCCCTGTTCACTGCAGGGGAGTTGGACTAGGCGGCCCTCAGATGTCCCTTCCAACTCCCTAGATTCTATGATTCTATGATCTCTGAAATGAATGTTTGGGGCTGGCTTGTAGGTTCTCCTAAGGCAAGACTAGCTCACAAGACACCATGGTCCCCAGAGGAGGAGGCAGATCACTCCAACTTTCATTGTCTCACAATGCTGAAGGGTTATCCTTACCTTCATTCCCTCTTTTTCGTCTAGTAGGCACTGAAGAGTCATGACATTACCCTCACCATCTGAGAGCGGCTTACAAGCACTGGGCAATTGTATTTGCAAAGGAGTCTTTAAAGGTTGGCCGTGTGGTCAGAGTAGGTGTGTGCAGGGAAATATCCTCACTACCTTTTCTGTCATTTCCCTGGAAGGTGCATATTTATGCAGCATTGGTAGTGGGAAGTACTTCGCATTACTCATATCTTCTTGTGGCTGGTTGTTGTAATGTAGCTCATTATTTCTTCTCACTTGACTGGAATTCTCCAGTTGGCAGAAATGTAATGAGAAATATACTCTCATGAGGGCATTAGGTGAAAAAAAATATTGTTTTCAAAAGAATCTTGTAAATGAAATCCCGAAGCCGTGTTTGCATAGCTTTTAATATTTTGCCACATTGTTTGTCCTTAGTGAAGTGTAAAACTGGAGCGCATCAATGTTGCCTCAGAATTACTATGAGGCTAAGACAGTTTGTTAGCATTCACATCTCTCACAGAATTTGTGTGTATTTGTGTATGGAAGACTACAACAATCTTTTCAAAATACTGCAATTATTTAACTGCACTGACATCATGTTTTTCTTTTGAAAGAGGGAAATATGTCTCAAATTTGTATAAAGACTGCCACTCTTGTCTCTGCTTTTACTATAATCCATGGTTTGTGCTGTGACCCTGACAAAGTCCTTACATCCCCAATGTTAATATAAAACACATTAAAAATAATTTATCACACTCTTTTCAGAGTTTCAAGCACTTAACTTCACAAAAAACTATTTCACATGTCTTATATCCAAAGTATTTTAGGATCATAACCAATAGCTTTAGCTTAAAACTGCTGTTCCAGTTTGTGGTTTGTTCATTTAGTGAATTAAACTTGGGTAGGAGCTTGGTATCACAGCTAGCATTACAACTAAATGCAGAAATACCTATCCAAGTCCTGTTACACTCTTGTAAAGATAAAATCTTAAACTAAACTAACACTGTTTGACTTTTACGTTCATTTGACTGACTTGCTGCTCACAGAAATGCAGAATTTTTCTGCATTCTGGTTTCAGTTTTCAGTCCGCTGGTTTACTTGGATCAAATACCGATGAAAAGCTCCAGGCTAACAGATCCCAAACTGACAAGAATCAGATTCTGGCCCCATCAACATCAGTGGGAATTTTGTCATTTAGCATCACAGAATCCAGATTTTATGTAGCTTTGCAGAATAGCACCCAGACAGTAATGGTGGCATCTTTCCACATAGTATACTGCTTCATTTCTTTCTTCCTTGCCATTTTCTGGTCTGAAAAGATTTTGCAGAAACCCTTCCTGCTGCACAGTTTTGCACCTGGGCGAATCATGGAAGCACACTGGGCAGTGATCAGGAGACCAATTCCCAAGGCCATACACTGATACCAGAAATTCATTTCCAACAACTCGTCGTACAGACAAGCCACAGCTGTGCCTGTACATCAAATTAGAATTTAAATGGTGACAAAACAGTGAAGTGTCTGTGGCTCCCAAAGTGCCTCTTGATCATGGCAGAGCAGATGTGCATCTCAGGTCATAGAATCATAGAATCATTAAGGTTGGAAAAGACTTCTAAGTTTCATCTTGCCCAACCCCATCCCATCCCCACATGCCTACTAACTATATCCCTCTGTGCCACACTTACTCTTTCCTTGAACAACTCCAGGTGACCCCACCACCTCCCTGGGCAGCCTTACCACTGGGTTACAGTGCCTCATCACTCTTCCTGACAAGAAATTTTTTTTGAACATCCAACTTGAACCTCCCCTGGTCACATGTCTGGATACATCCCATCAGCAGTGTGTCCCTTGGAGTGTGTTCTGCCTCGTACTGCAGGGATGGTGCTGGTTCTAGAGGGGCTGCAGTTGTAAGATGCACTGGGAGATGTTTATCCCACCTTGCTTTGGCTTTTGAACTCACCTGAACCAGGAAATTATGCTCTTTGTGTGCTCTAGATGTAGGGGTTGTTGCACTTCAGGTGTTCGCAGATTGCCTCCTCCAGCTTGGTTTTACCCAGAAGAACACCAAGAGCTGCTCTGACATGGAAACCGGTGCTGTAAGTGGGGATAATCAGAATCACAGAATCATAGAATTGCTTAGAGAATGGTGTGCTCCTTGTCTGAACTGAAGCACTAACAGAGCTCACCCAGAGTTTCTGTCAAAAAATGATTCACAGCACCTGCTCTGAGCTGCTCTCTGGAAGTCCACTGGCTAATGAAGGATGTAAGGAAAACCAGGCCTAAATATCACTGGCCTGTGCTAGTAAGAGCTGTCCTCCTTTCTTCCCTTCTTGCCCTGCTATCCTGCAATCACTTAGATAATTCTTCCAATTCAGCTTTTTTGTAAAGAAATAGTTTTATTTATTGGTTTATGTCTCCTTCTGTCATTCATAGCCTCTATTTTGTTTTACATATATCTGATATCCAGCATCTCCAAGTCACAGCTATATACTGTAATTAGGATGTACATACGTTTGGGATTCAGGTTAAATAAAACTCACTTTTTAGCTCCTGATTTTTCTGACAAAGTTAAAATGGGAAACCAAAGTTTCCATTTCCCAATTTAGAGAAGAGAATGATCAAGTAAGAGCTCAGAAAAAAAGTGTTTTAGAATTCTTTTTTCTCCTATGGAAAGTCAGAGAAGAAATTGGGTATTTGGGACACAAATAGCAATTCGTTGTGTACTGTCCTCATTTTCCCTATGCAAAGTACAATTGGGAAGAAAAGCTCCCGTTGACTCACATGCTAATTTTTCTCATTGCCTTTTTAACTTGCAGAGATTTTTCAAATATTGACTAGGCTTTGAACTTGACCTACTTAAAACACTGGGTATGTTAAACAAACACCACTTCAGATCATGTCGGTATTATAAAGGGCCTTGCAAAATATCAGTATTTTAATACAGCTTTATATTGCCAGACATAATGAGAGGGAAGCCAGTTGTCATTCTCTGCTTCACATGGCTTTCACAGCTCTCACTTTCCTTGGAATGTATTTACTCTAATTGGCATGAGATTGAATATGTGTTCAAGCCTGGACCCACTGATCACTCGTACATAAATCCTCTGGATCAATCCTCGCCGGTAGCTGAGCCTGAAGCAGGCAGCTCCTTGTGAAGACAGGAACTGAGGCAAAGAACAACTCCTCTCTGCATCTCCTGCTCGCCTTCCAACAGCAAGCTCACTGTTCTCCTTCCTCAGGCAGCCCTTCTCTGTTCTCTACTTGCCCTGTTTGAGTTACTACTCACTTCTCAGGGAGACATTTTATGCTTTTCGGGAAACCAGTTCCCAGGTTTCTGATTATTGTGGCTTGCATATTATTGAATTAGAAGCTCACATGTTGCTTTTTTTTCTTATAGAATCATAGAATCATGTGAGTTGGAAGAGAAACTTAGTGGTTATCTGGTCCAACTCTCCTGTAATTAACCTTCAGCTAGATCAGGTTGCTCAGAGATGCACCCAGCCTGACCTTGAATGTCTCCAGCAATAGGGCGTTCACCACTTCTCTGGGCTTCACTACACTTCTCATAAATAAAACCCCTTTTTTCTTATATCCAGTCTAAACCTCCCCTCTTTTAGTTTGAAACCATTTCTCCTTGTCCTATCACAACAGAGCCTGGCTAAAGAGTCTGTCCCCTTCTATTTTAAAGCCCCCCTTCAGATACCAAAAGGCCACTATCAGGTCATTGACTCCATCTGGACACTGAGCCAATGACCATCAGTCTCTGGGTACAATCTCTCAACCAGTTGCTTCATATCCATCATATTCTTATCTTTCCAACCTGGAGAGAAGGATATTTTGGGGGACTGTGTCAAAGGCCTTACTGAAGTCCAGATGGATGACATCAGTGGCTCTTCCCTTGTCCATAGACACAGTTATGCCATCATAGAAGCCCACTAGGTAGTTCAGACCTACCCTTGATAATGCCATACTGATTGTCCTGTATCAGATTCCTCTCTTCATTGTGCATTAGTGCAGCTTCCAGGCTGTACCATGATCTTCCCCAACAGTGAGGTGAGAGTAATCAACCAGTGGTTCCCTGAGTCATCCTATTTACCTCTCTTGAAAATGGGTGAATCATTGCCTTTTTCCAGCCACCAGGGACTTTGACTGCCATGAATTTTCAAATATAATGTATATAAAATTATTTTTCTTCTACACTGTTCAACAAGGAATAGTTTTGCAGTCAAGAGTATTCTCAGCTCACCTTGAAGCACAAAATAATCTTGGAAGGTAGAACATATTTAGTCACTCTAGAAGAGAAATAAATTGTATCTCTTCCACTCCAGCAAAATAAAAGTACTTCAGTCAAGGAAGACCAGGAGAATGCTAACAGTATTAATAGAAATGTAACATTTTCCTTCTGTTGTCTAAAACTCCTGCTAGGATACTAAACATCCCCTAGGGTAATGCAGGACAAATGGGGTGTGGGGCTGGGATGTGGAGGGAAGGAGAGTCAGGGATGGATGAGGGCAAGAGAAGCTGGAGAAGTGCATCAGCCCCCACTGATGGGGAAAAGGGAGGTGGATGTCAAGCAGTTGTGCCCTGTGTAGCCATAGCACAACCACCCCATGAGCCTTTGGCCAACAGCCCAGTGTTGTTTTGTTCTTAAACTGTGTACTCTAACTGGATTCTCTTATTCAACCTGCTGAAAAATATTCTGTTTGATGTTTTCACAGACAGCATCTTAAGGCATTAACTTCACCTTCTTCTCCAGTGCTGCCCTTTCCAAAGTCATTATTACTCATTAGATATATTGTGCAGAAAGCAAAGTAGGTCATGGATGAAAAGCCCCATCTTAGCGAGAGGCACCAATACCGCACAAAGCTATTTTCAACTTTCATGAGATAAAAAATGTTTTCTGTAGGATGAAAGCTGTCACTGCCAACTTACAAATGAATGCCAAGTATGTAAAAACTTTCATTTTGGATTCCCAGTCTTTCATATGTTAAATGCATTGTTTCAGAATTCATTTTCAAAGATAACTCTCCCTGTGTAACCTATGCTTGCTGGCTGCTGAGGACAGCATGCACCGAGCTGAGGGACAACGGGGGGGAACCACTGCTGGCTTCAGTGGGATGCGATCATTTTCCCCACATGGGGATATATCCCTGGGAATACCCTGGGGATGCAGTAGAGGGGACATCTCCAGAAAGAGAACTGGTTGCAGGGTGTGATGACCTGGACTTTTGCCATTCGCCACTCACAAACCCTATCTGTCTGTGCATGGCAATGGAAGAGAGAATTTCCATCTGGTCCCTAAGGTAGAGATGACAACTGCTCCTACATTCCTGTCTTTTTGCCTTGTGACCCATGAGTTAAAACAACGCTTTAATTTCTGTTCGACTGCTCACCGAGCTCCTGTTTTCCTGTGATTTGGAGATGTCAAATAAATACACAGACTTTGTAGAGTAAACTGGTGGGCATTCCTCTTACAGCTCTTGGTTTGACAAAGCACTCAGCAAATGATTAATTTTGTTTGATTTCCATGAGGATGTAAACACATGATTGCAGGAGAAATTAGACTGCATTCATGGTGTGTCCTTCCATCAACAAAACATCAACTGCCTTGGAGGTAATTAATAAAATTATGCTTTCAAGTTATTACTGCATATAATAAGTTGACACACATAGCAACGGCAATGCTGCTAAATTCATTTTGTTGGTATAATCACCTTGCTCCACTGATCAGAGGAAGGTTGGTTAATCTTCATTAAAATCTGGATCCATTACAGTTGAAATTAGATCTTTATTTTTCTCTCTTAAATAATGGTTGTTTCAAGCTAAAATGCAAAACATGGAGACATATGGGAAGGTCTAAATTTATTATCATAGATTACAATAAAATAAATTACATTTAAACTAATAAGCAATGCTTGTTTTGTATGCATGCAAGCAGCTAAACTTTTTAAGAAATTCATCCCACAGGTGGTGGGAGTTACACACTGAGCACTTGGAAGTAGGCCTTGCTACAGCAAGAAACCATTTTTTTTTATCAGAGGTAAGTTCTACTTTTAAGTACAGACAGAGTCCTTTCTGCACTACACTGTGTTCCAGCAGCTCAGGACAGAGACTAGACCAGGTAGGGCCAACTCACAGCACGTGGGTTGTATGCGGCCCGGCGCGGGTCTCAATGCACCACCCCATGCTGTGCGCCATCATTGCAGTGGTTCTCATAGATGAGAAGCGGGATATGAGCCAGCAGTATGCATTTGCAGCCCTGAAGGCCAACTATGTCCTTGGGCTGCATTAAAAGAGGACCGGCCAGTAGGGAGAGGGAGGTGATTGTTCCCCTCTACCAAGCTCTTGTGAGGCTCCATTTGGAGTCCTGCATCCAGACCTGGGGCTCCCAGTGCAAGAAAGATGCAGAGCTCTTGGAACGGGTCCGAAGAGGGATACTAAGATGATCAGAGGGCTGGAGCACCTCTCCTATGAGGAAAGGTTGAGGGAACTGGGATTGTTGTGTTTGGAGAAGAAAAGGCTCCTGGAAGACTTCACTGTGGCCTTCCAGTAATTTAAGGAAGCATATAAACGGGAGGGGGAATGACTGCTTATGAGGGTGGATAGTGATAGGACAAGGGGGAATGGTTTTAAACTGAGACAGGGGAGGTTTAGGTTAGATATTAGAAGGAAGTTTTTCACACAGAGGGTGGTGACACACTGGAACAGGTTGCCCAAGGAGGCTGTGGATGCCCCATCCCTGGAGGCATTCAAGGCCAGGCTGGATGTGGCTCTGGGCAGCCTGGTCTGGTGGCTGGCGATCCTGCACATAGCAGGGGGGTTGAAACTGGATGATCTTTGAGCTCCTTTTCAACCCAGACCATTCTGTGACTCTGTGATAAAACAAAACAAAAAAACAGCTTTAAAATAATTTTGTCTCATCAGACTGTAGACAGATGAACTGAAGAAAAGGAAAATCTATCAAAAGAAATTTGGAGAGTAAAGCTGCTGATTTCAGTTTTTATGCTGTGGCAATAGATAAAAGTACTGATGCTACAGATATTACTCAACTTGCCATTTTCATTAGAGGTATTCATAATGAACACAGTATCACTGAAGAAATTGTTTCTTTGGTGCCATTAAAAGACACAGCTAAATCTCTTGTTTTGTGTGAAGCAGTAAAAATTACATGAAAGCGATTTTCTTAAACCTTGTCAACATATCTGTTGGCACCCAGGTGACAGTGATAAAAAAAAGGGACTTATAAAATTAATAGTTGATACAATTGCCACTGGCAACTCACATATGACAAAATATCATTGCATCATGCATCAAGAAAAATTATATGCAAAAGCTTTAACAATGATCAATGTCATGCAAACTGCCATCAAATCTGTGAATTTCATAATGTCCAATGGACCAAATCATCGCCAGATCCAGGAGTTTCTTAGAAGTATGGCTGCTGGTTATGGGGACATCATCTACTTTTCTGAAGGAAGGTGGCTAAGTCAGGGTAAAGTGCTAAGCAGATTTTATGATTTGTGAAATAAAATCAAGTCATTTATGGAAGCAAAAAGAAAATTTGTGCCAGAACATGAAGATTAAAAATGTCCCACAAGTGGCTCATTTAAATGAGTTGAACATGTGTCTGCAAGGTGAAAAGTAAGTTGTCTATGCTATGTTTCAAACCATAACGCCGCGTGAAATGAAACTTAAATTATAGCAAGCTCAAGTGATAGCAAATAATTGTATGCATTTTGATGTGTCGGCTGAACACAGTCCTGTGAACAGCAAAAAATATGCAGCTGTGCTAAAAAATATGCAGTTGTGATAAAGGACTTTGAGAATAGGTTGATAGATTTCTGAAAAAATCATCCTTTTTTTTTTTTTGTATATTTGCAAATCCATTTTCAGTTGACATAAATACATTACCTGCACGATTTCTAATCGAAGGTGTAGAATTGCAATCAGACTTTCAACTCAAAGAATAACTTGATCGGGTTTCTTTACTAGACTTTGAAAAGATCTACTTTACCAGAGAGAAATATCTCTCACCTCACAGTCATGCCTCCTTCATGTCATCTCTTCTTGGTGGTACGCACATTTGTGAACAAAAGTTTTCAGAGATGAATCACAGGAAGAGTAAAATTTCACCAAAAATCTCCGACGAACACCTTGGGAACTCACTAAGAATTGCAACAACTGCCATCAAACCAGACATTGATGCATTAGTTTCACAAAAACAAAGTCAAACGTCTCATTGGTTTTATGGTTTTGTTGCTCCTTGTTTTTTATGTTTTAATTAAAAATATATTAAAAATAAATTTTGTTACTTATATACATAAACTATATGATGTATTTCATATGCGACCCAAATGCGATATGGCATTTGGTCTTCGCTCAATGAGACCAGGCAAGTCAAAAGGCTGGATGCTCATGGATGGTTTAAGTTGAAAACCAAGCACTCAGATAAAACCAAGAAAATGTTTTCATCCCCTGATTTACGAGTGAAAAAATAATGTGGAAGGATGAAATCTACAAGTTCTAAGACAATCAGGATATTATTTTTTTTATTGACCATAAACAATCAATTTGATCTGGCAGATAGGAACATTACATATTTGTTTAATAAACTATTTAGCTGCTTAATGTGCTCTGGCAAATTTGTTTTCTCCCACATGTGCAGAGCACTGAAGTCAGTATCATTGAAATAATTGAAATAATAAATATGCTCATGTCACGTATTTTAATCCATTCAAGTTATAAACAAGAAAGAAGCATCATCTAATAAATAAGAGATGTTTTGCCTGATGTTTCAAAATCAAGTAACTTAAAAATTGAAGGTCTGAATCAGTGTTTGTAAACAGTAACTCCACTGATAAATCCGAGTAGATTTTGTTTACTTCCTCGTCTTGCAAAAATGAATATACAATTATATTAATTATTGTGCGTGGGCTTTTGTGTGGGGACATATTTTAGAAGGAAAAATTCAAAACAAACTACAGATGAGGATTAGCTATTCTCTGCTTATGTCTGGAATCATAATTAAAAACAACTGCTTATGTCACTTGGATTTAAATCAGTTCAACCTGTAGATACACACCACTTGATTCTATAACTTTAAGTCTTGCTGTCCATTGCTCACCTTCTGCAGAACTACTACCTCTATCAGGAGAATTATTTCACCCTTCAAGGGATCACAGGCTGTCCTGGCCAGGACAAGACATCAGTATCCGTTATCCTGAGCAGACAGACAGACAGCCTTCTTAGGCTGTACGGAGGTCTGCTGCACTGCTGCAATGACCACAGCTTATCTAATGCGGCTGCTGCCCATGCCAATAGGCTGATGTCATCTCTGGGTTCAGGTTTTCTACATGGCTCATAAAAGATACGAAGCTGGCCAAAAAGAAGTTGAACAAGCCCAAGGAGGTTGGTGTATGGAAGAGAAATGAGAAATCTTAGCTCTACATTTCTGTCCTTGCCTTTGTGGATTTGCTAATGACTCTGTTCACCATTGGACCGCTGTGTTTGTCAGACGTTTCCTGCAACTGACATATCAGGTAGGAATTCCAAGCTGCTACGGATTTCTTAACTGCTGAATCTGAATTTCTGGAAAGGGTTTTCCAAGGGGGGAAGTCCAATACACATGAAAAAAAAAAGAGAAATAAAAAAGAAAGAAGATAAAGATGGAAAAGCTTGGCACAAAACTAAAATAATACGAAACAAGAAACCACAGTAAGGTTAAGAAAAAAAAAAAAAAAGCCTAAAAAACCAACAAGTGTTTGGTTGCACAATCAGAGGAGAAAATGTGTAAAGATCCCATATGTTCTTGACTTAGTGTTGCAACAGTAACATAACCAAGCATATTTATACCAAGAGATAAACTAAATTAGCAACAGGAGAAAGAGTCGGAAAGCCAGAAGGTGAATTTTGTCACTGGTGACTCTCAGATAGGAAGGCCTGGACAAGAGTGGAGGGGACTCCACTAAGGGATGTGGGGCTGTGCCCAAAGGGATGCTTGTGGGATATAGGGAGCTCAGGCCCAGAGCAATGCACTTCCTTTTCCCTCCCCATCATATGACCCTCACCATGAATAAGGTGGAAGTTGCAACCCAGCTCAAGGTGGAAATTCCCAACGTTGTGTTCCCATCATGTCTTCTTGGAAAATGAAAGGTCAAAAATAGTTGGGTTTTTAGGAGGCAGCAGAAAAGCATTTTAAGTGCCTTGGTCAGTAACAGAAATAAGGTCGTACAGGTTTCTGGGAATGATTTGCAGTGTTCTTAGGCACACAGAAATTGTAATATATGTTGCTCTTTTACTGTGAAAAAAAACCACTATCTCCATAATGCGATTTGTGAGGTCTGTACAAAGAGAGGATGAAGGCATTTCAGTCTCAGAAACGTTCTCAGATCTGTGTTTTGGCTTGCAGTATTTGAGCTGCAATGCCTATTTAGAGGCAGTGATATGCACACAGTGTGTCAAATGTAAGAATGCGCTAAAGCTCTTCCTTCTCAGCGGGCCGAGTTCTTGCTGTCAGGTTTGCATTAATGACCCACTGACCTACTTTCCTGATTCACCTGGCAGAACTCCGCAGCCACGCAAGCCCAGATTGGTTTTGTTTAGATTTTGTGACAGAAATCATTAGAAGAGTGACACTGCAGATAAAAATGAAAAGTGCTCTGCTTTTTGGTATTGCAAGTGAATTTTTTGTTTAACGGTGTAAATATTATCCATCATGATGGACTTGCCTGCTTCTTTTTTTAAGGCTCTGTGTTTTATAAGGCTTTCTTCTCTCTCCCTCATATTAAAAAGAAAAATGAGCTGTGTACGTGGATCCAGTGATACTGAACCAGCGCGGCTTCTTTGCTGCTGCAGACCAGGAGCAAAGGGAAGAGGCAGACATAATGGATCCGTGAGAAAAATGCATCTTCTGCCTGTCTTAAATCATCTACTTTACAGAGAAGCTTAAATTGCTAGAAATAAAAAAAACTCCTTGGCAGCTCAATAACTGCATGTAAAACAAATCATATTTTTCAGTGAATTGTAAATGTCACTGTCTCAAATAACATTTATGCTTTCATAGAAATAGGAACTTAATTTTCCCCAGCTATATTATTACCTCACACTTGTGAATCAGATCACCTACACTGAAACAGAGCGAGCCAGTGACTCAGAACCATGGCACATCTAAAGATCGAGCGCACTGAGCTGAACGCAGATGGGAGGCTCCGTTGAGCCACCAGATAGAGCCCGATCTGCTACAATCCTGCTAAAAATGGGCACCAAATGCTTGTTGTCAGAAGTGACTGGCAGCCCGTGTCCGAGCTGAAAGGAGGCTGTTTTTTGCCTATTCATTCAGCGGCTACACGGTGACAGCATGAGAGAGAGGGAGGGCTGTGACGGGCTGTCACGTGGCGAGCTGACTGCTGTCTCAGCCTCACTGTCCTTTTGGAAACTTGAGTAGTTTAAAAAAATGAATCACTGCTATTGAAATGCCTTAAATAATGCAAATTATTTAATATTTTGGTCTTTCTGTTATGCTTTCTTCAATTTATTACTTAGAATCACAGAATAACTCCTGTTGGAAAGGGCCCATAAGGATCATCAAGTCCAGCTCCTGGATCATAGAATCATAAAATCATTAAGGATAGAAAAGGCCACTAAGATCATCTGGTCCAACCACCAACACATGCATGTGAGTGTTCTAGACCACGTACCTCAGTGCCACATATACATCATCCCTGAATACCTACATGGACAGTGGCTCCACCATTCCTGGGCAGCCTGGGCCAGTGCCTCACTGCTCTTTCAGAGAAGGAACTTTTCGTAATATCCAACCTGGACTTCCTCTGGTGCAACTTGAAGTAATTTCCTCCCATCCCGTTGCTGTTATCTGAGAGGCCAATCCCCACCTTGCCACAACCTCCTTTCAGATCACTGTAGAGAGCAATAACATCTCCCCTGATTCTCCTCTATACTGAACAAACCCAGCTCCCTCAGGCACTCCCTATAAGACTTGTGCTCCAGAACCCTTACAGCTTAATTGCCCTTCTCTGGACACACTCCAGGGCCTCGATGTCTTTCTTGCAGTGAGGGTCCACAGGGACCACCCAAAAATCAGACCATGTGTCTGAGAGTAGTGTACACATTGCCATAGAGAGCTCATCTCTCTCATTATAAGATCAAATGATTAATGGTGAAAACATACATAGATAAAAATGGCTATCTACTTCAGACCTGGCAAGTAAGGAGATGATAGCTGCATGTAAGATAGGCATTGCTTGAGTACAGTTTAATTTCTGCATGACTCATCTCCGCTTCAGAGCAAAGAGATGCTGCTGATGACAATGCCAATATTTTTTGTGCAGCTGTATATTTGACTTAAAGCAAAGGAGCCCAGAGACCAACACAGATCCTCGGAAAATACGAGCTGCAAGTCTAGCTCACTCAGAAATGTGTGTGAATGGTGACAGTGAATCCTGCATGCCAGCAGAACACCGAATGGCAGTGGTGTTTCAGAATTATACCTCAGTGAAAGGTTTTCTGTTAGTTTAGGGGTTGTGGCACCTCGTCTGCATTTTCATGAATTAGTGGTTTTCACTATGTGACAGAAACATTTTGATATATTAATGAAAGCAATTAAAAACATGTGTCACTGCCAGATTTCAAGCTGAAAAGAAAATGATATTTCTCACAATGCATATTCCAACCATTCCAGCTCCGAGTGTATTCCATTTCATCCTAGCATCCCTCACTCACAAAAGAGAGATGAATCACAGGGCTTATTCCACATCCATTTGATTGAACCCCTGCAGATTGCATTGATTTTTGTAACAAAACAAACAGTTTCTTCACCAGTATGTTTTGCTTAAAAGATGTTTATATTGCCTTTGTTAGTCTTCAGAGCTATTGAGTTTGGAGCAATCTTTTAAGGCAAGTTTGTAGCAGTTTATTTTTATGTCCCTAGATTGAAGGCTATCTTGACACGGGACTGGCTGAAGTCATTTTTTCAAGGTGCTAATTTTCAGTAAAAGAATGTTAAGATATCACTGGAATTAACTCTTTCATAAAGCCCACAGTGCCCTTCAGCAACATGGAGATGCTGAAGGTGGTCTGACTAATTTAGGTAATGGTGTAGCATCAGGCTCTGTGATCCCAGAAATGGTTGATGAGGAAAGATGTTGAATTGTTGGATGCAGGTGAGCTGACCCAGTTTGAGCATTTATCTCTCTTTAAATGTTCTATGGCTTAGCAAATAAATAAATAAATAAGTAAATACATAATTCACAGTCTAGTACAAATTTCAGGCATGATGAATTCTTTTTTGCAGTGTCTATTTATTCCATCTTTCTCAGCATTCACGACTTGCCTTCATGATCATTCGGATGATAATGGTTTGTTTTCCAAACTAAACCAGTGTTGGGCTATACCATTTTACACACAGTGGCATATGTGTTTGCAATTATTAGTTCATTAAAAAACAAAAACCAAACAAACAAACAAACAAAAAAAACAAACAAAAACAGAAAAGTCATTGAAGAGCAGCAAATTCGAGGGTTGCACTTGGTTTAAAGCGTGTTGATCTACAAACTGATATTGTTCATTGCAGGGGAGTTGGACCAGATGATCTTTAAGGGTTCCTTCCAACTCAAACATTTCTGTGATTCTATGATTCTGTGGTATTTGGGAAGCAATGAATGCTGACTTCCATCTCACAGCCCATGAAGGGGCTGGAACCCCGCTCTCGCAGCCCTCATGTGTCACTGGGGCACTCAGCACATCACTGCCCAGCATGGCATTTTGCAGGAGCAAGCCCCTGGCCCTTTGCCTTTCCTTCCTGTCTCTTCTTTTGCATATTCAGCTAAAGAGCTATCTATAACTTTTGTCACTTTCATTTCCACTATGTCACCATGGATTATGAAAAGTAAGCCACCGTCCGCCCATTTAATGGAGTGCATCACTGCGAATAATCTCTTTGGAATGTAAATCAGTTTACTGTTACCTGGTTACTGCTGGTACATGCACGAAGCAGAGAGGAGATGGCTCTAGCACACTGTAAGTATAGCAGGCAGTGGAATGTATATCAAACTCCCCTTCTCCTCACAGTTGTGCTCAGACCTACGCAGTGGGGTGACACATTTGTCTGCATGCACAGGAACATGACCGCCCATATTTACAACATCGCACTGATAAGAAATGTTCCCACAAACAGGCTTCAAATAGAGGTTGCCTATCACATCTATTACACCCAGTTTTCTTTCAGGAAAGCTGCTTGCAGAGCTGACAGGCTACAGGGGAGAAGGCCAGCCTGGGTCACACAGCTCCCATCTTAGCACCAAGTCTGGCTCCAATGTTCCAGAGCAGCTCATAGCAAACAGCCTCAGGGGCACCGCACACCCCCTCTCCTCCCTGTACATCACCTCCAAACTGGAGAGAGATGTGGCAGAAAGGAGTCAACCCCACACAGAATTCTGAGGAGCAGGTGTCATGGGGCAGAGGAGAGAGTGAGAAGATAGACTAGAGTGAAAGTGTGTGACAAGCACTACATGTGTTGGTGCCGTGATAAGATATACAGGTATAGTTGCCATACTGCAGGAAACACAGAGCAATTAAATCCTTCTGTGCTCAGGGTGGGACCCTTTTCTGTCAGCAGAAGAGCACTGTTGCATTTGGTGCACTTACTCTCCTGACAAGGATGCTGCCACTACAGTTTCAGGTCGATTGTCATTGAAGGATCCAGCATCTTTCAAATCAGCCTCTCTCTTACAGGCAGACTTTCTTTGTATACTCTGAGAAAAGCTGTGTCCTTGAACTTGAGCCATTTCTCTGGCAGTGCTCAATAGAAAACTACTGGTTGGATTACAGTACAGATTTGCCTTGCTTTTGTCCCCACAAAGTGCTTAAGTTAGACATAAAGAGTGAGATAGGGATACAGGTGTCCAGTTTGCATAGTAAGGGCTTGTGACAAAACAAACACATGAATGCACACACGCACTCACCCCATGGCCACAGAGATACTGGCATGAGAAGATATTGAGCCTCTTAATGGATGTGTCAAAAAATAATAATAATAATAATAATAATAAAAAAAATTATTTGTCTTTTAAAAGGTTGGCCATGTTGTAAAAATGGTATTCAACCACTCATACTACTGCCATGTTTGCTGCCAGAAACAAGGGGATTTCCCAGCAACAAACTGCACATGTTTACTGTATATTTCAGCACAGAACCACGCAAGTTTTACAGCCATCACCTGCACTACCTGATTGATTGGCACTGCTCATATCTGGGTTGCACAGTGATAACACATGGGGTTGTTCTTAAGGGCACCGAGCAAGCCCCCTGGTGACACTGAGCAAACCCCCTTCCTATTCTTGCAAGATGCTGCTTCAGAAGGCTGTTTATTCACCCTGTCCAAGCTGCTAGACAATCATTCCATACCTTATTGCACTCCTAGATGCAGTTCTCAGATCCTGCCTGGAGGGAGAAATCCCCACTACTAATGAGTCATGGAATCATTAAGATTGGAAGAACCACTAAGATCATCAGTCCAACCATCAGTCCATCCCCACCATGCCCACTGACCACATCCCTCAGTGCCACATCCACACGGTTCTTGAACACCTCCAGGGATGGTGACTGCACCACCTCCCTGGGCAGCCTGTGCCTCGGCATCACTGCTATTCCTGAGAAGAAATATTTCTTAATATCCAATCTGAACCTTCCCTGGTACCACTTACAGCCATTCCCTTTCATTCCAATAAAAGTCTTAGTGAGAAAGATGAGAAGGGGGCACAGGGTAAGAGTGTAAATATGTTTTAGTCTCTTTCCTTCTTTGGGGAAAATTCAAGGGCTGCCTCATCAGGAAATCTGTTGTGTCCTGATCTCTGCATAAGCATCCTTGACTGCTCATTTAATGAGAGTTTGTTGGGTTGAGGAGTAATCTAAAATACAACTAACACACCTCTGGATATTTGCCGAAGATTCTGAAAAGTGAAGTCCTACATTTATTCTTCATTATTATTTTTATTGTGAGTCTTTATTTTGTGCCACTGAGTGATGGCTGATTAGTGGAATTTTTTCCTCAAATGGGAAAATATTTTTCTCTCCCCCTTCCTCCAGGTTTTCAAATCGCCCCTTTCCCTGCCAGCAATATCGCTCTGAAATAGTTCTGATCCTACTGCCAGCCTGACAGAATTTAGACACTTTTCAGAATTACACTTGACAACTCATTCAAGTAGCCTCTTGAGCCTTCAGAGGTACCTTCTGCATTATCTGTTGGCACATACACTTTTCCTACAATTGTATCCAAAGTTTGTGCATATTCCTTTTTTATGGTTCCTTTCCTTGAAATGTGTAAAGTTAAAAGAGGAAACATTCTTGACAGCTTATTGTGTAAATCCCTCTGACACAGTTTCCATATTTCTGTAGGAGATGAGAACTGATGGATACAAAGTAGGTCAAGAACTCCTAAGAGACACAGTGACTGCCTTTGATTTTTCTACCTTGAAGTTCAAAGAGCATGAGTAAGTTCATTGAAAGAAGACGAAATGAGTTATTTAAAGAAATAAGGATTACGCTTTGCATGTTGTGCCCTGGGAACTTAAGAAAGAGCAGGTCATGAATCAGCCAGAAGCGTGCATGCACGTGCATGTGTCTGGATGCACTTTTCTAATATTGTTTGGAGACAACACTGTCATTAATTGATGATGAACTCTTTCTAGCACTGAAAGGTTTTCAATTTTAATAAAGAGTCCAATAAGAAGTTTGATACTACATGCTACACCTATATGCTATTGCCTCCCATCAACCTGAGTAGAGCAACTGTTTCTTCAGGCAATTTGCTTCAGCTGAAACCAAGTGGGCTAAAATTGAGAAAACTGAGAAGCCACCACCCCCTTCACCTTGTATGAACTAAAGGAAGTTGACTTTCAGGACTGGAGCTGTGTACTTGTATAGGAGCTGTATCCAGGAGCTACATGGCTTTGGGCTAAGGCATTGGTACCCAACCCAATTGTTATTTGCAGCACAGGCCTTGCCTATAATGTTGCAATGTAGAGCTACTGCAGCAACGAAATGTTGAAGAACACTTCTGTGTGCTCTGGTGAGGAGTTACAGGGCCAGACCCTATGATCTTTAAGATCGTTTCCAACCTGAGCAATTCCATTAGGAAGAGTGACACTTCTCACTAGACAAATTAACTGGGGGACACTTAATTTGAGGGGCAGTAGGCTCAGCTGCCACATTGTATATGCATGGTAAGCCATGTGGTGAAGGAAGACCACACCACCTCATGACATTCCTAACCACATAGTGGCTGCATTTGACCCCAGTTAGCTGGCATTTAGTAGAGGCACATCAGAGGAAGGCTAATGAAATGGATGGAGGCAAAATGCAGAAGAGTAATGGAGACCTTATGCCAGAAATGCTAGTGCAGTCCATTTGAAAGCCATTACTTGGATTAATTCCTCCTCTGAACAGTGAAAGGTGCTTTGATTGAAGCTACGCATGGCTGTATCACTGTTAGAGATGTTGCCTTTGTTTCATACCAGAGACAGAAAGTAAACCTGTGTGCTGATGTAGAGGTAACATGAATGAAAATTGAGAGTAAATAGCTTCAATTTACCTTCACTCTATTTTATATCGTTACAGTGGGTTTTACAGCTAGATAGATTACCAAGGTGAAAATGGGAAAAGAAACAGACAGGAAAGAAATGCACATCTGTAACCAAAGATCTAGATTCGCAATAAAGTCTCCTCAGAGGAGGAATCTCCAGAAAAAGATCCCTTCCTAGTGGTAGCCAGCCCTTAAATAGGGTCTAGGAGGGATGCAGCCAGGTTCCACCCCTTCTTGTCACACAGCTGAATTGCCTTCCCCTGTGCTCCCATGGCTGACTCAGTCCTTTCCTCAGGTGATCAATCAGTGGTTCAGGCCATGACTCAACAGTTCCCATATATATATATGTACTGTTAGACACCAAGCATTACTGCTGCATGAAAAAAAAAGAAAAATAGGTTCTTTGTGCTCCACAGCACTGGAAAGGTGTGCCATAGCATTGCAGTATGCACCTCTCCATTCGCATTTTCCTGGCCCATTATGGCAGTGAGCGCAAGATAGGAATAATGAAAGGATGAAGAAGTGCTTTGTCTCCATCAGACATCACCTACGGGCTATGCCAGAACCTGCTGGAGAGCCTAAAACAGGACAGCTAGGCTTTGCTGGTGACCAGAGAGCACAATTTGTCCTGTGACAGCAGAAGTCCCAGAACTTACAGGCAGCCCTCATAGAATCATTAAGGCTGGAAGGCCACTGAGATCAGTCCAACCAGCAGCCCACCCCTACCATGCCCACTGCCCACGTCCCTCTGTGCCTCATCCACACATTTCTTAAACACCTCCAGGGATGGTGACTGCAACCTCCCTGGGCAGCCTGTGCCACTGCATCACCACTCTTCCTCAGAAAGAATTTTTCCTAATATCCAACCTGAAGCTCACCTGGCACAACTTGAGGCTGTCCTATCACTGTTACCTGGCAGAACAGGCCAACTCCTCCCTCACCACATCCTCCTTTCAGGCAGTTGTAGAGAGCGATAAGTTCTCTCCTGAGTCTCCTCCAGACTGAACAACTCCAGCTCCCTCAGCAGTTCTCTTTAATACTTGTGCTCTGGATCCTTCACAAGACTTATAAGGAGGAACTTGTAAGACTTAAATAGACAAAGTTATTTACAAACATTAAAGCACTGAACTTCATCAGGATATTGAAGTAGGTCCTAAGTCACCTAATAGGAGTTAAGAGCAGTGTTGCTGTAGCTGTGATTGTCAGAGATGCAAGTAAGTCATAATAAATAATGGGGTCTTATTTCCTCCTAGATGGACTGATGTAGCTGAAAGAAAAGCCCAGATGAGCCCTTAAGAGCAGAAGACCTTCTCCTTCCCAGGTTCTGTTTCAGGCCTTGCTCACAGCCCAAAAGCTGGGCTGCTCCTCTCTTGTACAGCTTTTGTAAGGGAGGTCTGCCAGCAGCTCTCCTTTGGCTCAGAGGGAGAAGTCAGACTTTGCAGCCTGTGATAAGTTGCTCATGAACCTCTCTGATTTTTTCCTGTTACACAGTGACTTCAGCCAACGTGAAGCGCAGTGCTCTTGCTTGAGAACATGTGAGCCTAATTGGCATTCTGTAAAACTCCTCACAATGCCTTTTATTTAAAGTGAATGTCAGAAAACACAAGGTCCCATTTTCTTTGTGAGAATTCCTCCAAAAAATACCACACCACAGGCTGTGCATCTGAGCATTTATTTCACACTTTCAAAAGCAGGGCTGCGCAATACAAGACTCAAGATGTTTACTTCCCTGAGCCTCTCCCTGGCCAAAAAGAATGACCTAACCCAGGGGGTGGTCCAAACCTTGGCTCTGTGCACCTGCAGTCCAGATGTCTGCCCTGAGATTGCACTTGGCAGAACCTCCCAGGGCAAGGGATTGGCTGGATGCATGTGGGCATGGCAGGAGGCTTTGGACCTCCCCACCACCTCATCCCCATCATCCTCCTATGTCCCACCATGAAGCAGTGGAGCTACACCAGATGGAGTCAGCCCACAGGCTGGATGCAGCTTCCAGTTGGATCTGTTTGATTTCATGCTTGGAACTAATTAAGCTAATGATTGATTACTATATAGTGTTCTTTTGTTTTGTTTTGCTTTTTTTCTCTAATGCCATTTAGATGGCATTCTCCCAGGTAACAGCATCAGAACAAGAGGTAATTGCCTCAATTTATGCCAGGGAAAGTTGAGGTTGGTTATTAGGAAATTTTTCTTCTCAGAAGGAGTGGTGGTGAATTGGAACAGGCTGCCAAGGAAGGTAGTTGGTGGAGTCACTGTACCTGGAGGTGTTCAAGAACTGCGTGAATGTGGCACTGAGGGACATGGTCAGTTGGCATGGGGGAAGTGGGCTGGCTTTTAGAGTGGATGATCTGACAGGTCTTTTCCAGCCCTAATGATTCCATGATTAGATCAGCTGTGAGAAGCATTGCAACCTGATAGCTTCTGGGACCCTCACTTTGGGTTTGTGTCAGCCAAGTACTGAAGTCTTAGTTGGTCCCTCAAGACTCTTCCTATAGGTGATGCAGAAAAAGGGGCATCTCCAAAGGTGAGCTGCCTTGTCAGCCTCTGCCAGCTCTTATGCCTCTTCCTACTAATTATAAAGGGGAGAAAAGGGCCGCCAGCCTAGGATGGGACATTTTTATATTCAGATACCTAACTTCAGGTAGACGAATTTCTCACTCTTCTAGGCAGATTACCGAATTAACTAGAAGAATTCAGAAGCCCCTTTCTCCAAAAACTGTACCCTAAGAAGCTGGTAAGTAAGGAGGAGCCTCACTCAAAAATTCACTAGGTCTACTATGTCCTATATGTGCAAAAAATACCAACCACTAAATATGCCCTATATGTGAACATGTATATGTATATATGAAAGTCAATCTCTAGAGTATGGTGGTTTTCTGGCCTATTTCTGAGGTAGCCTAATTTCTTGTGCTCAAGAGATCTCCTTTTGTAGGAAAGAGTAGCAAGTCTCCAGTGAGTTTCTCTCTTCTATCCATTCTTTAAAAAGGGAAGCAGCACCATCAGTGAGGATAGGGATGTAGTGGCCCATCTCTCACTGCTTTTCATCCTTTTCTAAGTAGCTAAAGATCCTCTCCTAGCCACACCTGCTGCAGAGCCCCAAAACCCAGCCATGTCTGGCAGCTGAACCTTTGCCAAAGAGCTTCTCTCCAGTGACTTTGACAGAAATCAATGGAGAAACCCTGCTGACTTTAGTATTTCGGATCTTTCAGATGGTGGACAGGTATTGGAATTCCGAGCCATGCCCGGTGCACAGTGAGGTTAATAGATTTTTATGGCCAGAGGGAACATCCTGACCACCTCATCCCCTCCAGCTAACACAGGCCAGCAATAGGAGCTGTAATGAAAGAACACAGCACACTCATAATGGCCCTGCCAATCAGATCATCCTGCCAATCTCCACATTCCTTCACCCTCAATTGCTTTACTGGGGAGAGTTCAGAACCGCATGGTGTCTCAGCATGCAACTCGCATCCTATGCAAGACAAGAGGGATGCCTTTCACTTCAGGAGAAGAGAAATAATCTGTGTATAGCTTCCTGTGAGATGATTTTTCCTTTCCTTTTCCTTTTCTTCAACGTCAGAAAAAGCAAAAGGTGAGAGCAGCTATCAGCTTTCTCCTTATTGACAGCTGTTTGCAGCTGTGTGCTCTCTCCAGCGGAGTCAGGCCGAAGGGCAGGGCTTCAGCTCCTGTCCAACTGCAATGTAACTAATAGAAGCTACTGGCCCTCTGACCCCTCAACTGGTGGTGTGTCCCCACTTCGCACAACTCCAGACCAGGACTCCCTCAGACAAATTCATATCTTTAGAAGTACCTAGAGTGTGGGGAGAGAGTACCCAGATAGATTTATTGATGTTTCTGCTCAGTCAGTGAGTGACTGGAGAGTCTTCAGACGTTGTTGAAAATACTCCTTAGAGTTGGTCTCACATTAGTTAGGGATCATCTCCATTTACATCAGCTCACCAGCAGCACAACCAGCAAATGATTAAACTCTAATGGGTAGGACGCTTGTGAGAGGGCTCCCTGCACATGTGCATGGGTTGCCTGGGCTTGAAACTAGCTGCATGGGGACTGCAACTCCCCTCTTCTCTCCCAGCCATCACCTCACCCAGTAGATGAGGACATTTTTCACTGATACTACTCATCCTTACCAGTTGTTTTTTCACCAAGTCCTGTGGGATGTAAACACTGTCCCTCTGCGGGAAGCAGAGCACTGAAGAGGAGAAAGACTTGATGGTGTGTGCTGGGGTGCTGTGGCCAACTTGGCAGTCACTGCTCATCCATGCTATCTCTTCCCATCCTCTGATGCAGCAGCTCAGAGCAGTAGTGCTGATTCATGCATCACCCAGATAGTATTCTCCCACCCACCTTTGAGTGCACAAGGCCCCTGATGAAGGCAGGAGAGAGACCTGCCTTCCTCACTTGAGCGGTCTGGAAAAAGATGAACTCTCCAGAGAGCAGCACGGTTGGTTGGATATTGGGAAAAATTTCTTCTCAGAAAGAGTGGTGGGGCAGTGGCACAGTGTGGATGTGGCACTGAGGGACGTGGACAGTGGGCATGGTGGGGGTGGGCTGCTGGTTGGACTGGGTGATCTGAGAGGTCTTTTCCAGCCTTAATGATTCTGTGATTCTATGGTAAGTCAGTGGCTCAAAGCTGCCAACGTCAGTCCTGTACGGAAGCCTAATGAGCAATTTACATTGAGATATTTTTGTGTTTTAATGCTGACATAACTCATAAATCATAGGATGTTTGACTGGATGATTGGAAAAGGTTATAAGAGATAACGAAGTATTAAAAACTTTCATTTCTGCAACTCATCCCTTTGACATTAGACAAGCTTTTCTCCATGTGAACTATATTCCTCTAAAATGTGGTGGCAGTCCCAGTACCTGTAGCACAAGGACAATCCTCCTGAGGCTGTCTGTTCATTTCCTTTGCCAAGGAGCACTGGTTTCAAAGACCTCCAGTGGGGTCTGCAAAATGTCTCATCACACAAATCTGCTCAGTGTTTCACTTTTCTTCCTGCTAGAAATCTTTCTCTTAATGCCTAACTTAAGTCATCTTAGTTGCAATTTGAACCCGTTATTTATTTTGCTTTCCACCAGGGAGAACAATTCTTTTCCTGCTCTGTCAACAGCAGTCTTTTGCATATTTGAAGAATACTATCACTCTCCCTTCCCCCATCCTTGATCTTCTTTTCTTTAAGGAAGGCAGCCCCAGTGCAGTCATTCCTCCTGGTAGGTTGTGATTTCCAGCCCTCTGATCCTTCCTGCAGCTCCCTTCCAGATCCACTGCAGCTGGTCCATATCTGTCCAGGATCACAGCACTGCAGACAGTGCTCCACTCAGGCATTATCAGTGCTGAAAGCACAGACATTTGTTCAGGATGCTGTATGAGTTTTCTGTTCTATCTATAGTAATTGTCAAAGGTAAAAGAGAATCTGCTCTTCGACAAAGAGCAATAAATTATGCCTTTGATTGGGATCCAAATAGGTTTTCTTGCTAAAATAACTGGGAGGGAGTGAAATCAATAGCCTTATTTTGAACGTGTTTAAGTTGACAGTACATCCTTAATCCAGAGCATGGTGCACTAGATACTCCTGTATAAACAGGCATTTGTTCAAACATACTGGCAGGACAAGCTCAGGAAGTGAGAATGAGAAGATCTAATAACAGGGAATGAGGTCCCACCTTTTCTCTGTGATCTTGGACAGACAGGAATCTTCAGTTTCAGTTTGTGTGACTCCCCAGATCATCCTTATTTCGGACAACACTGTGTTACAGTCTGTAGCATCAGGTATCAAACAAAATGGAACACCTAAGTAAGTGGTTAATTTGGGAAGGGAAAGATAATTGTAGGATCAAGCTGTTCTGCTCCAACTTAAAGGGTACAGCCGTAAGAGTCAGCAGCAGCAGCACCACGGGTGCAGTGTTTCCACTGCCCAGTGTCCTGGTGCCTCTCTGCCACATGTGAATGTCACCTCTAGCAGAGATTTACTCAGCTTTATCTGACTGACAGCAGTGTTTTGCCTGGAATCTTTGAAGGCAGGCAGGCGAGGGGGCAAAGAGCACTAATAGAATTCTTCAATGTCATTTTAATAGGATCACTGTTTTGTGGTAGCTATTTTTTCCCCTCTTTATCTTTCTCTGTCCTCTGCTAGGCTCTGTGTTAATGCCCTCTGGTGATACTGAATTCTTTCCAAGCTTCTCAAAAAAATAAATAAATAAATAAGTAAAATCCCACCAGCATTAATTATTGTTCCAGGAACATATCTTGCCTTAAAGATGCAAGGTTTTCTCTGAAGCCATCTGTCTGGATTTTCTTCCCTTGGGACGGAGAGAACTGTTAGCGACTCAGTATGTCCAAAAGGCAACTTGCAGCCAGAGGAGATAATACGAGTGACCCAGTTGCCCTGTGAAGGGAAGTGCTGTCTCTGTGCAGTGTGTTCCATATGCTATCCATCCACCTTCCCCACTTAATGAGCTTCAGACTTCTTCATGCTGGTCAAGATAAATATAAAGCTTCCAAGCCCTGAAATCACCATAGTGAGGTTGCCATGGTAAAAAGAAAAAAAGTTCAGTCCATCACAGCTTAGGCTAAAACCTGATGCAGTGAGGCACCAGCTCTGCATTGAGACACAGACACATGTGTGTGATGTTCTCCAAATTATCATGATCTGGGCACAGTTTAGACTTTTTGGAAGTGTCCTATTCTATTCATTTTTCTAAAAAGATGCATTAGGATTCTGTCTTGAAGGAAGATGTTCTCATAGCAAGGCTGCAAAATTGGAGCTTCCTAAGCCACCAGATCAAGTATTGCTGCTGAGTTATGCCAGAAGCAGAAATCCTAAGTCCAGGACATTTGTCTTGATGTTTCATGACCTAACCTGCAAAAGAAAAGGCTATCTCATACAAAATCTAGATCCCAACTCTCCATTGCTGTTCCACTGTTGATAAGCAGGTGGTTTAATTACCTCCTGGAGTGATTACATGGCTGGGTTATTTAAGGTTTGAAAAGCTGTGCAGGGGCTCTGATAGCAGAATGTTATTCACCTGACAGGATGTACAGAGTGGGCACAGCAAGTTGGGACAAGCACTGCACGGCAGCCGGAGATTTCCTGGCCTGCTGTGCCCACCATGCAACACACACATGCCCTTGGAGAGCCCTTAGAAAAGGGAATTTTATAATGTATCTGCAGCATCCCATACAGGCAGGGCTCTGAGGGAGAGAGCAGGCTGCCCAGTAGCCTGTCTATTGTGAGAAACTTCACTTACTGCCTTTAACATAGCTTTTTTGTTCTGTTCTGAGTGACTCCGCACCTTGCAAGCTTGGTCTCCCCAGACAGGGGATCTTGAAATCTCATAGAACAGTTCTACAGCTTTGCAAAACACAGCTTCAGATCCTGATGCTTCAGAGATCACACACACCCAGCTTGAATGTAAGGAGAGATGTCTTCCTGAAAGGAGATTGCGGTGAGGTGTGGGTCAGCCTCTTCTCCAAGATAACAGTGATAGGATGAGAGCAAACTGCCTTAAGTTGTGCCATGGGAGGTTAAGGTTGAATATCAGGAACAATTTCTTTTCCAAAAAGAGTGGTGAGGCACTGGCACAGGCTGCCCAGGGAGGTGTTAAAGGAGCACGTGGATGAGACACAGATGGATATGGCCAGTGGGTGTGGTGGGCTGGCAGTTGGACTGGATAACCTGAGAGGTCTTTTCCAATGAATCTGTGATTCTATGATTTTATGTCTACCCTGACACATTTCTTGTTAGTGGATATACTTGATGATGTTCTAGGCAGCTCCTCTTTGGCCATTTCTCAGTGTGTTCGTGTAGAGCCCTTTGCTTTGGAAACTATTTGGATACCACTGTTCCTTTCATCATACCTGCTTTTGATCATTAAAAAATAGGGGCAATCTGAATTCTTTCTTCTTTCATAAATCAAATTGCAAAGCAACACAGTCCTGCACAAATGAGTCTTCTGGAAGAAAGAGGAAAGAGAACCTATGAAGATGAGTTGGATCACCCTTTGTAGCAGGGAGGTAAGTCAAGAGCTGTGTAAAGATTATCGCTTTAGGACTAAGATCCCTCCTATTTTGCTCAGAACATGGTAGCCACTGAAAAGCTTCTGAACTGGTTACACTTCATGGTGAAGTAATGATAGGCAGCAGCAGATATAGTTGCTTTAAATCTAAGAAACGTAGCAGTCACAATCCAGTAATAAAGAAGGAATTGTTTACCCCTTTCCAGGGATCGGGGCTCACCAGACAGCCTGCAAACAACAATCTCAAATAGAGATGCTTCCCTTGCAGCTGCCAGCCCTTACATAAGGTTAGGGAGGTGTCCACCCCTTCTGGTCGCACAGATGAATTGCTTCCACCTGTGCCCCACCTGTGCTGGCTACAACTCTTCACCAGGTGCTCAGTCACTGGTTCAGACTGTGACCTAACATTTCCCGTACAGGAGCACACCACAGAGATCTTCGTATGATCACCTCATGCACAGAGGCGGGACTGCTCTGGTTTAGGCAGTCTGGGCCCGCTCCTCAGCCTCTGCTGGTTTTGGAACCAAGTTCTTGCTGAGGAGTGATTTAGAAGTGACTTTTTTTGTTGTTGTTGTTTTGTTTTGTTTTGTTTTGGGTTTTTTTTTGTGGACAAGATGCCTGGATCTGTACAGATGGGAAATGGGAAGTGTGTACGGCCAGCTGTTCACAACCAACATGATGACAGATGCATCCTTCCTGAAAAAGAGTCTCGTGGAATTAATGCTATAAATGCCATGTTCATATGCAGTATAACAGAGTCAAGTCAATAGTTAAAGCTTGCAGAAACCCATGGGACAGATTCACATGTGCCCACAGGGAGACATACTTGACATACAGCTGGTGTATCTGCTTCTTAACAGACTTCAGACTGCACACAGCATCTCAAGTACTGCCACTGATACTCCACTGAAACCAGCATTGCGTCTAAAAGCACACAGACAGACCATAGTAAGGAAGCAAGTTTATTTCTGTGGAGAACATTGCCATCTTGTGCACAACTGCAGTTACTTCGTGCCTGGCACGCTTTTGAGAGGTGACGCTGTGGAGCTGCTCATCCCTCCCGTTTTCTGGAAATTCAAAAATACCTGAAGCACACTTTGAGCCCTTCAGTAGGACTCCCTAAGTAGGATGAGCTTGTTCCAGTCCTCAAACAATAAGACCTGAGCTTCTTTCTGAGCTAGCAAACATTTTGTCTCTAACTTGCTTTCTCTATTAGCACATCACCGTCTAAACACAGAGAACAGCAACCTGGGTGTTCTCCCATGGGGGTATTCGAAAGATCTGGCATCCATACCCATTGTCTCATCAGGAGAGGTTGTAAGGCCTGGGTCACCCTGCAGGATCTGGTTACTATCATTCCGCAGCCCCATTACGTCTGCTAGTTAGACATAATCAGAAGTTTGGGGTAGCGACCAGCCAGGAAATTCAACTCCAAGTTTTGCATATTCTCTTGTGTTTTCATCCCAACAAACTCCGCAACCTTTTACAATAAGCACTTCCTTGCAAAAGAGAATAGCCCATGCCTTAGTGTCATAGCAGAAATCAACTTTCACTAGGGACTACTGCTGACTTTCTCCTGCTCTCATTGCCTGAGCCCAGGAACAACAATGCTACAGAAAGCAGCTGTCACCTTGAAGGCTCTAAATATCACTGCTTTCAGCTTTTTGTAACAAACATCCTCATATGAGCAAGTAATTGATGAGGTCTCCCAACTCCCACGTGGTCTGTATGATTTTGCAGATGGATAAACTGCGATGTAGTTGGTTCTGCTGCCTTCCTTGTTGATGGCAGTACTTCCAATGGGTATGAGTGGGATCAGGATCATAGAATCATTAAAGTTGGAAAGGACCACAACTAGCCCAACCATCAACCCATTGCTACATGCCATAGCAAGAGGCAGTGTCACTTTACAAGTAAGCAGCAGCTGTATGGAAAATCTTGCTCTCATTGGCAGCTGTTGTGACTTTTGCCTCCACAAGCTGGAGCCTCGTAAATAATGTTGTGCTTAAGCTGTTCAATGTACTGGAAGAAATGTGGCTTCTTATAGTAGATATATTGATCCAGAGGCTTACAAATATTGATTGTAAAGATTACATTCAGCTCATTAATTGTCTGTTAACACCTATTACATGGGATTGTTCCACTTTAAGTTATGTCATTCCTTGATCACTTAACACATTAAGTGTGAAATGGAAATGACCTCAGAACTACTTGATGTTTTTCCTGCCATTTCTTATCAGACCTCAATTCCGTCAGTCAGCTCTGTAAATTAAAATTAATCTGCTGAAGGCCTGAAAAAAATGGTGCCATGTCAGGAAATGAAAGATTGAACACATTACATGAAAACAAGTTGGAACGCTCATCAATCTCCCACACAAGTCTAGAGAGACTCTTACTGCTTGGATTTTCTTCTCAATGGTTCTCATCTGAAGCTCAAAACTCTTCCAAGGGAGGGAGTGAATCCTCTCCTGGCATCACAAAAGCCTCCTGCAAGTAGACCAAAGATATTCAGTACTTTTTCTAATTCTGTGACTAGATAAGCCCATCAATGAAGTACTTTATGCCTCTCGCACTCCTTTGATGACTGAATTAGCTAAATGAAATTGAAATGAAGAGTGATTTAAAATGGGCTGCAATGAGGAATGAGTTTAACTGGATACATGCTGCATTCCCAACAATTGACAGGGAATAGATTAGGTTTAGCAATGCAGTGGTTTTAAAGGATGTGACTGGCATATAGAGAAGGGAAAGCGGTCCCCTTTGATCTTAGCAACAGTAGTGTTCCTTTAGACATGATCTAATCCCAATAAATATGCAGAAAAAGATTCATATTATGGTGTTTTTTTTTTTTCTTTTTGCCCCCCTTACAAAACAAGTTAGTCCAAGATAAGTTACTGTGGTTTGCATTAGAAATGCTAATTCATATTGCTACACAGACTCCGAAGTGTAGAACTTTCTGGATTTTGAGAGAATAGTGATAAACTATTGTGAAATTGAACTTGCAGTACAGGAACAAAAATACAGCTGGTTGATGAAAATCACCTCCTGAAATCCAGCTTCTGAGAACACTTGTGTCCAAGCACAGGTACCCTGGCCATGGTAGGTCTAAGAACCTGGAGAACTGGCTTTTCCCCTTCGTTACCATGCTTGTACACATCACAAGGCTCTGTGTGTATAAAGCACATGGAAATTGTTACCCTCCAGGTTTGGCAGGATTTGATGAGTGCAGATCATCCCTGCAAGCAGATCGAGGTAGAGGAAGATCAGAGTGGAGACTTAGCTGGATCAGGGCAGCCTGCCATCAACTTAATCTGCCTGCACATAAAACCCACGTAAGCAGCAGATTTAAGACCCACATTGTGAAGGCTGCACTCCTTATGACTACAGGTTTACTCACATTTCACACACACAGAAAGAACTCGAGTGACTGTCCACTAATGGTGAATCATCCGCATCTCTCTATGGCCCATGGTTACTTTTCTTCCCACCTCAGGCACTGCTGCTGTGTGGGATGAGTCAGCGATGCTCTCATAGCACTGCATAGAACAGGATCTTCTACGAAACTCAGCAGGCTTTACAAGATCAGTGCCTTTGACTCTCCAGAGCCTCAGTGCACAGTAGAGATCACTGATCTGACACTAATTGTTGCCAGGTTGCAAAAATATCAGAAGTGCATTTAGTGACTGTGCCCCAAATCTTTGCAAATGAGCATTCGGTTTCCCCAGTTATTTTCCCACATTACGTTGCCTCATTCTGCTATGGATACTAATGGCTGGTTTGGTTTGCTATTTAGCAACTGGCTTCCTTTTAAATGAAAGCTCATTCCCCTTACCTGAATGCTTCCGTAGTTTCTGCTGTGCTGAAAGGTTAAACAGAGCTCATTATCCATCTCCACCGGAGATCTAATTTCTACAAAAGGCCTTGATCAGGACAATACAATTGGCAAGAAAGAGAACAGGATTACAAAGAACTGTTTTCACACTTAGCCAAATACCAGGAAGCACGGAGACCATTAAAAATGATGCTCTGCATGAGTGTCAGTAGCTCAGCAGAACCTTCAACCTCTTTTGGTATTCTGTTATTGTTCCATCTACACCATTAAAGATGATATTCTCCAACGGCACCCCACATGTCAACTCATCAAGCATCTCAGAGTACAGGATGTACAAGAATACAGAGTAAAAAACGGTACAAGTCATAAGCACATAGCAATTTCCTATGGTCTGGTCATCAGATGCATTTTGTCCTTCAGCTACCCAATGATCAGCAGTAGCAGGTGCATTCTCGTGCATGTCCAAACTGCTTTGTGCAGGAGACTTGGTGAGAGACCTCTCGTGGTCACCTCCAAACTATCCAATGCTATTAAATACATGCCCTCATCAGTGGTCTGAAATTAGGGTTTGGCAGTACATAGGCTCTCCTGTCCTGGTCACAGATATGTATTTAAAAACTGAAAAGAAAGTGCTGAATAGAGACTAGACATGATCAGTACAGGAAGACGTGCATGGCAAACCAGAGCAAGATTTCTGTAAGTCCTTGGATGAAAGTACCTGACAGGCACAGAGAGGATGTGCTGGAGGCAAAGACTGAAGACAGAATACTGTATTGATTCACGGACCATAACAGGAGAAACCAGCAGTCCAGAAAACCACAAAAGCCTACCCTGCAGTTATCACCATCCTCCTTCCTTAAAGAGGCTCAAGAGAGCTAGTAACAGAAGCAAAAATGCATCCAGAGCTCTAGCTACTTTTTAGATTATACTTTAAATTGAATATGTTGCAGCAATGACACAAAATGGAGTTTCTGCTCTCCTTACTGGAAAGTTGATAAGCTTTAAAAATAAATTAAGAAGAGTATGGCAGCTGTGCCTGCACTAAGACAGCTGAACTGCTAACAGCAGCAAATGTGGAGAGAGAAAGGCTGAGGATATGACATTCATACCGAACCATCTCACAGAGGGTCTTATTTCAAACTAGCCCTTGCTTTACTTTTTGTATCAAATGCCCTTTGGTGGTTGCTCCTCTCCGTTAGCATCCTCCTAAGGAAACCCAGCTGATACGCTCAGAGGTCATTCCAAGGTGTGAAACAATGCACACTTCAAAAAGGACAAGCGAAGAAAAACCATGCAGACTTCTGCTAGAATCTTTTTAATGTAAATGACTTCTGTAGAAGTCACTTATTGGTTTTTCTGCAGAGAAAGAACTGTCCTTTTCCTAGATTGTAAGGAGACACAGGTAAGCACCAAAAAGGCTCAGGTCTGATAGCACTTTGCATAGCCCACTGTCAAGAAATGTGTGAATACATACAAAATGTAATAACTAATATTTATCAGCCTGTATCCTGCTGCATTTTACTCACTTCCACAGTGTTGTTTAAAAAAAAAAAAAGACTTAAGTTACACTCAAATCCCTATGCAGATCTCAAAGAGAAAGATTTTAGTGTCTACTGTTCCAATCCAAAATAAGCACACAGCTCAATGTTAGAATAGCTATAATTCAGGAAAGGAAGAGATAGAGTTGAACTAAGACTTCAATTATTACTGTTCTACCTAGAAGAGTATTTTATTTTTGCTTTAATATAGGAAGATAAGATTAGCTCTTCAAACATTGTTTTCCCTTCCATATGGCAATGGCATTATTGTAGTAAAGCACTGAACTTCTCTGTAAGTGGAAGTCAGTAATTTCACACTGGAATGCCATTATCTTGAATCTTCTTTCCTGAAGAAGTGCTGCAAAAGGCAAAATACTGCTGCTAAGCAAACTCACGTACATGAAAGTGAGTTCTGGACTTAGCAGGTCCAAGAAGATACTGACCATCACTAATGCATCTCTGAAGACAATGGGGCCCCCAGCTCTCCCACTTGTGCTAGCCCCTCTGCCAGCACCCCACTGCAAAGGGCCCACACGTGGCTTTCAGCAGCACCCATGTCACTTCCCTGAGCTCTCCACAGTCCCCTCTCTCCATCCAGCATCTACACAGGACAGGTTAACAGAAGACCAAGTGCCATGCTGTAACTCACCATGTTTAAGATCAATTTTTATACTAACATAGTCAAACTATTACGCTTTAGGTCACTTCATATTTTATGTTAAAAAGAAAAAAAGCGTCAGCAGTTCACTAAGAAAATAATAACAAGAGACTTTTGTATCTAGCAATACCTATATTTTAAAACTTGGAGTAAGATTTATTCAGGCTTTGTAATATAAAAAGTCTTTCACGATCTCAAGTGAAGCTGCAGTAATTTTTTTTTCAGGAAAAACACCCACATCACCAAAATCAAAAAACCACCGACTTTAAATTTCTAGATAAATGGCTGTCTTGAAATGTTCCACTTTGGGGTTCAGGAAGATCTTGATGAGCACCTCCAGTCTTTCAGGCAGGAACACTGGCTGCAAGTGTACTGTATCAATCCTGATGCTGATGCAGGAGTTAGTCATCCTCTGAGTCACTCTCTCCCCTGGTTTGGACACATGCCCTAATGGAGGACATGAGCTGGTCCTGGATCTGTTTCCTGGGGTTCTCCTGAAGGTCTGTCTTGATGGCACCTGACTCCGAGATCTTCCACTCCAGTTCTACACAGAGCAAAATAAGAATGTCATGAATAAGGGGAAGCAGACTAGGCTGTTTTCTATCTCTGACACCTTTTGATATTTGCTGATTTATTTACCCCAACACACAGCTCCTCACCTTTCTGATTTACTCTCAAAAGGAAAAAGGACCTCTGATCGTGACAATTCTCCTCAGTTCTTCCCACCTTGTTTCCCCAGCTGGCTTCTCTTACCACACTACCATGAATATCATCAAAACCAGGGCCATACTCTATCCCTCCCCTGCCACCCCATCTCAGCTCCCCTGCCCTGTCCCTCACCCCACTCCAGCCAAGTCCTCCCTTCAAGATTAGGAGTGTTGACTCAGATCTCAACCACTTGGGTGGCTCTGTGCCCTGGGCTGTCTGCAGAGCAGTACTCTGAGTCTGCAGTGTCATTCCTTGTGCCTCCTGGCTCCCTTTACAACGGGGAATGTCAGAGACAGTGGACACAGAGCAGCAGCTTTGCATAAGGCAACTTCCCTGTTGAAAGAACACAACCTCCTTCTATCCAGTTAAGGAGAGAAATCAGGTTTGAACACGCACTGCTGAGAGATTACAGCTGTTTGCATCAAACAGCAAGCTCAGCACAGTCAGAAGAAGCAGGAATAGCTACGTTTCTTTAGCCACTGAGGCTATTCCATCAATATACCTGAATTGTAAAGTATATCCCTGAAAAATACTTACGTAAGTGCAATTCACCCCTTTCCAGCTACTCCTTGCACTGATTATTAGTTCATTTGCAAGACAGTAAAAAAACAAAACAAAACAAAACTGCCCATCAGTAGTGTGCCTGTTACTAAGTAGATCCAAATTGGATTGCTTCCCAGAAGTAGAGGAAAGTCAATACAACACACTCAGTTGAAACCTTTCTCCTAGTCCTGCTGGAAAATCCATCACTAAACCCAATTTTCTTCAGACTTTACAGACTAACGAATGCAAGCACACACTTTACTTAATCTCCAATGGAAATCACCTAGAATTAGAGAGGGAAGAAATAAAAGTACAGAATTTCAGTGCCCAGCTTTTCTCTGTGACTGAATTAAGCTAGCTCAATCAATTATTTATGTGCTAAAAATGGGGGAAAGATAACTGTGTGTTCTGCTACCACTGTTCCTTTCAATGTATAATGAGACAACCTCTATATACAGTTAGTTATTCTCAAATTAGCGGTTTCACAGGTGAGCTTTTCTTTTTCTGACACGTCAAACAGAGCATCTTCTACAGCATGTACTCAGTGTAACCTGCAAACTTTCGGATTTTATTAAATGAACAAAATAAAGCACACTACAAAATCCTCTTTGCATCCTACTGCAACACAGGCAACTGCTACCATTCAGCAGGAACCTGAAGTACTCCTTATCTGCGGCTCATTTCAGATCAAGATGCCTTTGCAAAAGCTTGAAAGTATCTGTACTGACACACCTACCCAGAAAGCCAACAAGTATCCTCCTTTTACCTCCAGTGAAGTCCAGGAATGGCATTTGTTCCAGTTACTTTCCAACAATTAGAGCCTATTCCATTGTATACCTGTCTCCAAGCACTGCTTTATGATGTTACTCCCTGCCAACCTCCTGCAATCCACAGCTTTCTAAATACCTTTACATTGGCCTATACTTGCTGCTTTTACAATATTGCTATCACGTGTTGTTGAGCCAAACGGTGGGGAGAAGATAACAGCAAAACCAACTCATCACGCGGCTCTTAGCGATCTCCATTCTCCTAATTCTCACTCCACCTCTTTAGCTTCTTGCAAAGATGTTCACAGCAGTTGGATGCAGACACTCACCATCCTTCGTCAAGTTCATGCCACCAAATACCAAAGGCCCAATGAACTGAGCTCTGATGTCTCCTTCAAGGTAGACAAATATCGTAGGCAGATTCTTATCGGGATAGTTGGGTATGCAGGTGGTAGAGATAGCTTTGATGAATTTCACATCTCTGAACTTTTTCGCAAGTCCACTTAAATGTTGGTTTATTAAGGCACAGAGTGGAATTCTGTCAAGAACAGCAAGAGACATGTATAAGAAAAACTAAAAAAAGACTCATTTGATAGCAATCTTCTCCAGAAAAAAAAAAGAGTCAGAAATAACAGTTCAGTGGGAAGACCAATGTACTGAAAGCAATTCTGACTACTTTTGTTCAGTTCTCTAGCATTCCCATTAAATTAGTACCACTAGAAGTTGATGTGGCTTTTTCTTTTCTTTGTTTGTTGTTACATTTTTTGCTGTCCATTTTTAATTAAGATACCAACAGCATCACTTCACAGTAACACCATTTCAACAACAAAGCTGAGCTGTCTTGAAGCCAACAGAAAGCAAATTAATAACAATTCTTTTAACTCCAGATTCAGTTCCTCGATTTCCACATTAACTGTACATTTGTCAGGAGCCATGAAAGGTTTAGAGGTTAAATAATTAAGATCTTACCCCTGTTTGTAGAGGTGCAGGACTACCCATATACCTTTCCCAGCTTTCGTAACCTCTTGAACATAATCCTTTCCTGAAATCTCCAGAACTTCTCCAAATTTATTCTTCATTTGAGCTGCTTTCATTTCTGCTAATCTTTGCTGTCTGAACAATAGAGAATGGGAAAGAGATCTTAAAAATAGATACATTTTAAAGTACCTGACTGAAACCCAGATTTTAGAAGCAGGTCACAAATATGTTGAAACCCCAAAGCGATAAAAGCAAGTTGAAGTAGGCTACAGATGTTATTATATTTGAGCCACATTTTGAGCATCAACATGCAGTAAGTACAATTGTGCTCCATGAAAGGAATTTGATACTTCTTCTGCAGATGCTACGCTACCAAGCTAGCTGGTAGAAATCACAAGAGATACACAAGGGGAAAAAAAAAAAAAAAAAAAAAAAAGATTTCATTAAAGCCAAATTCCACATGATGTTCTAACCTGTACATTTCAATAGCTTTCTCATCTTCCTCATTAAATTCATCCTCGTTTTCTTCTAGCTCCTCCAGAGTCATGTCCTCATACGTTTTCACTAGAAGAGAAGCAACATCAAATCAGCAAATATATCATTCTGGGAACAAAACTCATCAGCCTTTCAGTCTAACAGAATTTAGGTATGGGAAATATATTTTATGTATGGGAAATATGTCTTTTTCCTCTCCAATATTACACTACTTTTTTTTTTTTAGAAAATATTATGAACTCTATACACACAGATGTAAAGACAACAACGATTCTAAGCCAAAGGCTGGCTATGCTGGTACAGAAGAACCACAGCTAGCTTTCAAGCTCTGTGACTGCAGCACAAACATATAATACAGCAGGGATGGCTTAATAATGGAGGATGCATACAATGATCATGTTTATGAGATGTTTTATTTGTACATTCATAAACATACTCCACTGAGACAGTTCTTATTGCAACTGTATACACGTAAACATTTCAAAATCATGGAGTTGTCATCAAGAAGAGAGTCTTCCTGCTCTGGAAGAGGCCATATATTCTGGAACGTATTTGTCTGATACTGTTAACAGATGCAACACCCTGTACAAGGTGTTCTTGTACAGCTAACCCTGTACAAGAATTAGTTTTGGTATGCCCTACAGGTTTAGAAGAGGACACACTGCTTCACAGGCACATGAACCCACCAAGAGATTTCTGAAGGATTTCAAGCTGCTCCTCTTCCTTTGCACGCTCCTGCTCTTCTCTGTTTTCCTTTGGAGGAAGGATACCTTTCTTGCGCAGGATGTCATTCCACTCGGTGTCTTTCTCTGGGTCCTACAGTAAAACAAGAAGTGGATGACAGGTATTTGAGGAGAGTTTTCTACATTCAAGCAAGTTTTTCAGGAAACAGCACAGGGATGAAGTGAAATCATCCGGACAGCATCAGAAAGCCACAGCATGCATCCTCCTGACACCAAGGTTGCCTTGTAGTCCCATGAGAAGTAACTTGATTCTATTCCAGAGCACATCTTGGCAGGGTACAAGGTCTGGAAGTGCTGTGATCACTACTAAGCCAGTGCTTGGAGGGAAGTGCACACAGTCTCTCAAGGTAAGGCCACTGTGAGGGAACATATCTAGGTCTGTACTGAGGTTGCTCCTGAATTTTAAAAGCCTTCGCAATGAAGTTCCAATAATCCCCCCCTACCCCCCCCAAAAAAGCCCAATGTGCACCCCTGCGTTGCTGAGAAACTCAGTAGAAATGTTTTTAAGTTACACACCAGGTTGGTTTTGCTTTGGCAGCCTGCCGTAGGGAGCCTGCTTTGCAGGGAGGCTGGATTAGATGATCTGGAGGTCCCTTCCAACCCCTACAATTCTGTGACTCTGTGAGACCACATCTCTTCTCTACCCCAAGGCACAGTACTTGCAGACTTTTTAGCACTCCTGCCATCTGTCAACACGCAGAAGCGCTTAAGCCACCCACCGACATCTGCTTACTACAACAGCAAAAAACGCACACCGCCCTTAAAGAGAGAAGAGCCCAACCCGGCGCCCCACAACGCCACGCACGGCCGCAGCCCCGCTCGGAGGAGCATCGGGAAGGCCCGGGGCCGAGGCCGTTGGCCCTTACGGCTCTGCACGCCGCTCCGCCGGGCTCCCCCGCGCCACGGGGACTGGGGCAGGGCCGGACTGCCGCGACTTCCAGCTCTCACCTGCATCTTGCCTGCGGGACCGCGGCCCGGAGAGCGGCGGCGCTGGGCAGGGCCAGTCCCGGCGTGCGCGGCGCGGAGAGGCGGCGCTGCCGGACGGGGTGGGGGTGAGGCGGAGCCCGTGTCGCCACTGCCGCTTCCCGGAGCGCCTAATAAGGCAGGGCTTGCTGTGAACGCGGCCCACTCCCGATTGGAGGCTCGGTGCATTCGGCTCCACGGCTGACGCTGAGCGTGTGTCATACGGCTACGGACTGTGGGTCTCTCGTCTGCCTCTCGCAAGCGAGCTGTTTGAAAATCCAGGCAGTCCTTTCCACATTAGAAGGAAAGGACTGAAATCCAGCAGTTTGGGGCTGTGATCGCTGAGCTGGGGAGTCTGTGCCCAGCCACCCTCAGGTGGTGCCTAGATTGTCACTTTGACATTGGTTTTGAGCACCACAGAGGAGTGGGCTGGGTATGAGATCCCTAGCCCCTCTGGAGCTTGGATTTCACACAGACGTGTAGGAAAATCCATCCTTTCATTGTTCCATTGGGGCCAGCACCCCATTCCCTAAAAACACACCTCGAATCCTGCAAAAAAAAAATTCTTTCTTCATTTTTGTGCTGTAGTTCGTTAGCCAGCACGCTCAGGAATGGGGAGCTTCGTCCTGTGTCCCCAGAAACTACCTCACACAGCCAGTCTGCAGGCCTTGAGATTGTGTTGTTCTTTTTCTGTGCTCCACCAAGGGACTGAAATAAAAATTTATGTTTCCTTGCAACCCAGCTAGGTTTTTTCTGTGCTAACTGCTAGCCTGTTCTACTGAATGGAAGGCACAATCACCTGTCCTCCCTTTGAGATTGATAGCCACAGCTGCAGTTGACACTGATGGTTAAAATGAATATTTGGATGCATGGAATGTGTTCCATATCCACCTCCTATGGCCCTGAAGGACAGGAAGACTCAACTTGATGTTTAGGTGCGACAAATGTCCATCACTGTGGAAGCCGTGGTTGTCTGAGTGGTGTTGGAGCCACGATTATAGATTACATAAGAACTTTGAAGCCAGCATCTGTGCTGAGGTTTTTAGAATTGCAATTTTGGAATCTACTTCAGGCCCCCTCTAGGAGCCAAAGTGTTTTGGTTCTGACCCACAGTTAACAGCTAGCAAGCAGAACGGAAGGCTTACCTGCTTATGCACCTTTCAGCATACAAATGTTTTGTCGGGGCCTGAGCTCTAAAGGGGCCCTGCTGGTTTAATACCATCTTCTGAAGCTGAAAATACCATTCATGCATGTGGTTCTTGCATGTTGCTCTTGGAACCTATTTTGGATACCTAGAAACAAATACAAAAAGGGCATAAGCACAAAAAGTACACTCATTATTTACAAGGTGAATGAAATGAGTATTTACGTGGGTTGATAGTAATAGGACAAGAGGGAATGGTCTTAAAGTGAGACAGCAGAAATTTAGGTTAGATATCAGAAGGAAGTTTTTCACACAGAGAGTGGTAACTGGAACAGATTGCCAAGGAGGCTGTGGATGCCCCATCCCTGGAGGCACTCAAGGCCAGGCTGGATGTGGCTCTGGGCAGCCTGGTCTGGTGGTTGGCCACCCTGCACATAGCAGGGGGGTTGAAACCAGATGATCACTGTGTTCTTTGCAACCCAGGCCATTCTGTGATTGTACGAAAATACTCACTTGTATTAGGTAAGATTCTTACCCAAGTCAATTCAGAGGAACTAACCAATGACCCTGAGCACCAGAAGCCAATATTCTCAGATTAAGTCCTGAGTTACCAGAAGCATCACACACCTTAGAAGCATTCCCTTCACATCATTTCAGGGGGTTTTGCTCACAGAGTACACGTGAAGCTAACAGTCTTTCTCCATTCTCTTTGCTGAAAGGCCTCCTCTGCCTAGAAAGCACCCACGTTACTCTATTTCCCTTCCTCTTTCTTGATTAAAACTCACATTTCCTTTATATACTTGTCTAAATCAAGCCTTAGCAGGAAAGGAAGGATTGATTTTTACATGCGGTACACGAACAGAAATATTCCATCCCCAACAACTAAGAGTTGATATGAGCACAGAGATTATAAGTGTAGTTTAGCCTTTGAAGACAGCCTAGACTCCCACTCCAAGAAGGATTTACCTCAGAGTGACTGTATTTCTTCCTTTTCCCTCCAGTCAAGTGTTTGGAAGAAGATGAACCACATGTGGGAATGACTCATTAATTGTCCAGGTGACCCCACTAATGGGGAGAAAATCTTGCTCATAAAAGTCACTGCTCCAGGTTAGGGGAAATGGTTTTTTTCAGGACTGTTTGCCTCTGACTGTAGGCTATAGCAAAGCACAAATTAGGCTTAAAAATATCTCTTTGGAAGGTAACAGGATATCATTTTCATCTATAAAGCTCAGGGAAAAAGTTGGGGTGACTTTGTAGAGAAACTGTATGTGTAACATAGTATATCTGCAATGTAAGCTAACCTAAAAACTTTTGTTTGAAGGTGGAGGTAATAAGCTATAGTTTGGCTTTGTTTAGACTTTGATACAGGGTAAGCTTTTTGTTTTGCTTCTTCCCTTTGAAACTTTATTCTGTTATTTCTTAAGTATTTAAGCTTCTCTATTTAAAAACTACACAAATTATGTTAGTCTAATGATATGTGTTCTTTTATATTATAAACAGTTGTACTAGAAGTTAAGCAATATCTTAAGTCTGAATAAATAGGATAATCAAGTATTTTTACCACTTTAACTATTGTAGTTATTGCAATATATTGCAGATATTTGCAATATATTTTTATATAATATTTGCAGATAAAATATATTGCAGATATTTTCTAGCTGAACTGAATTTCTTGATTGCTATTCTAGTAAATTGACAGTAAAATCTATTTCTATGTTTGTAATAACACTATGTCCAAGTTGATTCTTTCTCTCTCATGCACAGTAGTCTCCATCGTTCTATGGCAACCAGAAAAATCTATTTAAGAATAAATTTAGAAACTATAGTGCAAATCTCTTGGTCTCCCTCAGATAAGGCTTTGTGGGCTGTATAAGTCCTTGAAGTTTTGTATTTAATGTGAATTCAGAAAATCTAATATAACAATAAAGGAAGTTTGAATACTGAGTTCTCCTGGAAAAAGAGGCAGCCTTGGCCTTTAGCTAGCACTGAGATAAGTTATTGTTTAAGACAAACCTTGTGTAAGGTGGTCCATCTTGTCTCAATCTCCAGTACATTCTAATAATTGAAAAACTGCTTTTCTGAGCTCTTTACATTTGCTTCAGTAAGTCTTACTGATAACTTTTCAAACCACTCTTGCTCCCTCAAAAATAGGCTGCTATGGGGCAGTAGCAGTTATCCTAGATCTGTTTTTAATGAACTTAAGTGAGTAGCTCTTCCTACCCTCATGAAAGGAACAAGCTTTCTTCTTGATGTAGAAGAGAACAAAGTGTAACTATCCTTGCTGTTATCTCTTCTTGTTATCAGTTACCTGTATCCTAAGCACCTGGGTACAGTGAAAATCTCCAATTCTTTGTCTCTCTGTGCTATTCAGAATGTCTGGGCGAGGGAAGAAGCTTACCGTGGCTAGCAAGCCTGAAGCCGCACCAAAGAAAGCGAAATCAGCCATGGCTGGTCTGCAGTTCCCTGTGGGTCGAGTCTTCAGGCTCCTGAAGAGAGGCCACTACTCTGACAGGATCAGCCCCGGTTCTGCAGTCTACATGGCTGCAGTGCTGGAATACCTGACTGCAGAGATCCTGGAGCTGGCAGGAAATGCTGCACGGGAAAACAAGAAGGCCAGGATCCTGCCCCGACACATCCAGCTGGCTGTGAGAAATGATGATGAGCTGAGCAAGCTCTTTTCCTGTGTGACCATCGCTCAAGGAGGGGTTATGCCAAATATCCTCCCTCAGCTCCTTCCCAAGAAAACTTCCAAAAATACTGGTGTGCCTAAGGAACAATCTGGTAGCCAGTGAAACTTGCCTTTTCTGGTCTGACCTGTGCACTTTTGAATAATGGGACTCAGCACTAATTTGTTTAATTCTTTGTAATTTTTTTTCCACTGTTTTTAATGCATTTTTAAAGATTGTAATAAAAATTTCCAGAAAGCAACACTGTTCTCCTTTCTTTCCACAGCTTCATTTCCACAGAAATGTGATTGCCTTATTTTCTTGGTCTAGCATACCACCCAAGTAACTCTTTAAAATTGCTTGTTTACTTCTATAATATGTTTTCAGGTAAAGGTTGTAGAGCAGGCAGAGGAATCAAGACATGTTCATGTGAACATTTATCATGGCCTCAGTGCAGTTAATTTAGCACCTCACAGGTTAATTCTGCTTTAGAGTTGATTACCCTTTGCTTTAATGCTTTACTGCTTGGAGAGCTGCAGTGAGCTATCTCTCATAGGAGGCTAAACTTCTTTCTCCTCCTTGCTATACTGGCTACCCGGTGACTATTTAAACCTTGGGCTGTTGGTGGAGGTGATTCTCTTGCTTCTTTCTAGTGGTGCAGAATAACAAATATATTCTCCTCCAAACAAACTCCTAGGCCTTTTCTAACTAACTCACTGAAAGTGAAAGCTTTCCCTTGAGAAGATTTCTAGGCTTCTCACTCTGTAGTGGATATTGAGGTTTGCTATTGAGTGGGGAAACAAGATCTGGTGCAAGCGTATTAGGATCAGTCTGCCTTTGAGGTACTGTCTCACAGACTTCACAGCATCTTACAGAGAAGAGCTGGTTAGAACCATCTTCCTAACCTGCAGGCAGAGTGAAAACCTGTTTTATGTAAGATATGCCTGTCATGTTGAATTTGACCTAGGTGCCCTCAAAGCATGAGTATACCAGAGCCTACAGGTCAGCTTTCACAATTTTGAGGGTCTTTAGAGCTGTAGTGATTCATAACATAAACAACTCAAAGCTGCACTTAAGTAAGAGTGGGAAAGGAGAAGGATTCCTGAGCAAAGCAAACATCTTGAATTTTTCACAGTAGTGGGCAATTGAAGGAGTTGTACACAGCCTGTTTGCAAAGATCAATTTGATGAGCTTTTGGTTGGCCTACGCATTTCACTGAAGTGAGAAAGTGGGGGATGCTGGAGCAAAGAAATGTAAAAATGCCTGGGAGTAGATCTGCAGCTTTGTGCATAAAAATGTACTATATCATAGAATCATTAAGGTTGGAAGAGCCCTCAAAAATCATCTAGTCCAGGTGTTCGCCTACTATCAGTATTACCCACTGACCATGTCCCTCAGTGCCACATCCACACGGTTCTGGAACACCTCCAGGGACGATGATTCCACCACTTCCCTGGGCAGCCTGTGCCACTGCATCACCATTTGTTTGGAGAAGATGTTTTTCCCAGTATCCAGCCTGAACGTCCACTGGCACAACTTAAGGCTGCTCCTTCCAATCCCCCTTGTCCTACATGCAACTTTAGCCTTGTGCTGCTAACTGGGGAAAAAAAATAAAATAAAAAGGTTTAAAGGACATATATGTGAAATGAACATGTGAAAGTCAAGTGAATCCCGCTATTTGACTGTGCAAAGCAATGGCGGGAATGATTATTTCTTTCGGTGAAGCGAAAATCTAAAAGCTTGCAGTAATGAGAGAAGATTCAAGCAAGATACTCATTTCATGCAGGTTTAAGTGTGGCAGTTATAGCCTTCTGCTAATCAAGACAGCTATGTTTCAGAGTGCTGCTCCAGGATGAAAACTGCTTCTGTGGTTCTGCTCTGCGCTGCACCAAACAGACCCTCGGAGGCACATCCAGTGTTCATGCAGCTACTGGAAAGGCCTTTACTTGACATTTTCTGTGTGATGAAAGAGCTGAGGGAGAAGAAAGGCCCTATCCCCAAAGACTGAGTTTGTGGTGAATTCCAAGGTCTATTTTTTCAGAATTTCTTTCATTGAGAACAATCTCATTTGTTTTTTTCTAGCCAGTAGTTTAATTCATTCATAAACTAACCAGATTGCAGAGTGAGTTGAAAACACCCCTCTGGCTTTGGATGTCTGAGAATGGATGCCTCCTAGCTCAGCTGCTAGTGATAGTTTCTTTTGGGCCTAGGCTCAACCCTTCAGCATTCATACGTTGGAGAAATAATAGATTCAGCTGTCACCACACACTCAACCCTTGAAAGAACATATAAAACCTTGCAACACAGCTACGCATGACTTTGGAAAAAAAATGAACTGCGTGACAAAGGAGGACAAACCATGAAATGGAGGCAAACAGAGGTCCTGAGCCTTTCCCAAGCTCTGTAATGTGCTCATAAAGCAGTTTGGCCACTGCTGGCAGCAAAATCAACCACAGTAGAGGCTACTAGGTTGAATTCTTGATGAGTGCAGCAGGGTGCAGTATGCCCCCGTACAGCTGTAATAAATGAATTGCCAGTCAGAGGTATCACCCTTCTTCAAGGCAGTAAATAATGTGTCTTTTCAGAGGAGAAAATTAGCTGATAATGCAAAGCAGCTTTTCAAGGAAGAGTACCAAATTCACCTGCTCTTAAGAACTGCACTGTGTTGCTCAAGTGTTATAACTTTCATTGTTTGTCATTTTGAGAGGCTGAATTTTCACTCACTCAGGTGGCATTAAATGAGGCAAAAGCTGCTGATGATATGGCTGCCAGTCTGGAGCTTAAAAAGGTGGCAGCTGTGGGGAGAAAGGGAGGTTTGTTTTGGTTGTGGTTTTTCTGGAGAGAAGGCCTAAAGCAACTTGTATTGGTAAGGATTTTTTCTTTAAGGGTGTCCTTCTTTGTGTTGGAAATGAACTGGATGAGTAAAAGCCACTACTGAATGAGGTAGTGGCTTTTATAATTGGTTTGTTTGTTTGTGTAAGGCTGTTGTTTAAAGTGAATCTTAGCTTTGTTTATCTAGGCTAATTCTAAAGCTCCCTTTTTCTAGGGTGGGTCCTCAGAAATCTATAAAAGCCTTTCTATTATTATACTTCAAAGAGCTTTAATATAATATTTGATTTAGTTTCTCCTGAAGTCTGAGGGAAGTCCCTCCTTTTTTTCAAAACAGCTTACAATTGAAACTTAAAAGCAATCCTCTGCATAGGGGTGGGATTTTCCTATATTTGCCTTTTTTTTGTTATGTATCAAAGAGGAGCTGGTGCTATTCAGTGCTAAGAACTTCATCAGTAATAAGTAATGGAGGCTCGTTTCAGAGAAAAATAAAAAGAGAAACAGTATACAAGTAGATGGCACTCATGTATTTGTAGTAATCTGCTGCAGTATACAGTGTAGAACAATTTCAGTCTCCAATGTAAAAACAGCTTCTCTTCTTTGTAAGTCTTGTTTTTGTTTGTAGCCTGTCACTTTGCAGCATAGGTCTCCTCGTCTTTAGAAGACAGGCTCTGTTTGAAGTGGTTTCCAGCAGATGAAGGGGATTTTTTTGTTTATTTTTCTGTTGTTACATCAGAAAAACATACAAATTTTTAGCTGTTTGCTTGGAGGACATGGTTACAGAAGCTGTTCGTGTTTCTGCTAGGGGTAAGTTCAGTGAAGATTCCCTGCAGGCTTTCTGAATGCTTGTTGCATCTTGAAGCCTTGTTTGCTTAACCTTTTTCCTTAGCAGCAGTGCTCCTCTGATACTGGATCAGAAAACCTTGTTCCCTGTTCCACATCTCTTTCTTGAGAAGTTCAGGAGCCTAGCAGAAAGCTGACCTCTGCTCTGACTGAGGTGGTAGGTGTCCCTTGGCTGGAAACACGTCAGTTTCATGGAGAAGCAGCCTAACACATCTGCTCCTCCAGACAGGAACGTGAAACAACTAGCAAACTTCTTGAGAAACAAAAAACGACTTCTCAGGAATGAGAGAGGCAGTGGAATGACAAGGAAGGGAGGACAGACTTAAATACTCAATTTCTGTTGTTTTTCCTTATTGCTAATTCTTCCTTTCCTTACGCTAGATTGACGCTAGAATGTCTGCACGTGAGAATGAAAACACAAGGCTCCCTCTTGTGTCAAAGAAAACGAAATCAGCCATGGCTGGTCTGCAGTTCCCTGTGGGCCGGGTCTACGGGCTCCTGAAGAGAGGCCACTACTCTGACAGGATCAGCCCCGGTTCTGCAGTCTACATGGCTGCAGTGCTGGAATACCTGACTGCAGAGATCCTGGAGCTGGCAGGAAATGCTGCACGGGAAAACAAGAAGGCCAGGATCCTGCCCCGGCACATCCAGCTGGCTGTGAGAAATGATGATGAGCTGAGCAAGCTCTTCTCCTGTGTGACCATCGCTGAAGGAGGGGTGCTACCTAATGTTCTTCCTGAGCTTGTTCCTAAGAAGACAGTGACACTTAAGCCACCCCACAAAAATGGCCATTCGCAGGAGTTCTAGCTGTTGCCACACACCCAGCTTGTGTTGCTGTTGCTGGCTTCTTTTCCCCAGCCCAGTGCTCTGCATATTTTTTGGTCTATATTTGTATGCCTATCTAGGTGGGTGGCTGAAAGGTGTTTAAGTTTCCCTATCAACATTCTTCAGAAGAAAGAAGTCGGACTGCTTTTATGAATAACTGTGAGAAGGACTCTATCTTATGCCTTTCCATGAAATATTTGCTGCATCAAACAGATGGTCTTCATTCCACTACCTGTTGCCTTTAAAGCAGATGGGTGGGTAGCTGGAATCTCCTTATTCAGTGTGTGAAAGTCTGCTTCATCTGACAGCAGCTGAGAAACTTCATCTGGGCTTGTTCACGGTGATGGTAAAGCTGATGATTTATCTAATACTGGAATGATGAAATAGTGTTGTGCTGTAACTTCAGCATCACCACATGTGCATTGGGCTGAGGATTGTGTTTGGCACTGTCTCCTTGGTCTCTGCATTCAGAGTGCCATCTCAGGAGCCTTCTATACACTGTGCATAAATGTTGACAGCAATTCAGCCTTAAGGATTTGTAAAGTTGTTTTAAGTGTGATTCTAATAAAACTCTCCTTAGTCTCTTTGAGGCTCGTTCTATTAGGATCCAGATCAAGCAAACTTACATGATAAAGTGCAATCCAGAAAATGACCTTTCCCAAGACGTTTTAAAGATTGTGTTCTGCACCTATGTAACTGGAAAGACTGCTTGAGCGCTATTGGGTCTGTACTTGAGACTATAGCACTACTGAGGACATACCAGTATTAATGCTTGTTGTGCATCACTGTTTCATTTATTCTGCTTGTAGCATAGAACAGGAAGGTCCTACTGTCCACCAGGTTCAGATATATTAATCCATTCAGACAAAAAAGTTACTTGGAGAACTACTTCCAGACAGACCCTACCAGCTCAATATTTGGGAGCCTGTTTCCTGTATTTTACCTGTAGTCATTCAGATGGTGTGGCTTTTTTTTTTTTTTTTTCTTTTTTTTCTCCAAAGCAACTCAGATTTCTCCTGGTTTTTCTTCTCCAGTGGAAATGGATATAGTTTCTTCTCTGTGCAGACTGGCTAGGGAGTTTAAATGGAGGGTGAGAAGCCTGTAACTAGGCACTGCATGTAAAGCTGCAGTTGGGGGTCTTTCAGTGTGTTAAGCCTGCAGTACGTCTGTAAACTGCAAAATATATTCTAGAGGCAAGGCTGTGAAAAGTCAAATGGGGGAGAGTGTAGGTATCCAGTCAGTGCCAATATCACTGGCTGCTAGGAGCCATGGAGATGAGTGGTTTCTAGTGTGGATATTAGGTGATTGTTTTGAGAGTAGCCTTAAGATCAGCCATTGCGTCTGCATAAGCATGGCAACTTTCTCTTGAAACTTAAGAGGGTGAGGTAATGCTGAAATGCTGACCTGTGTCATAAACTGAATCCCCTGCCTTGAAAAGCAACAGCAGCTCCCTAGGGGGCTGTAGGATGTCTTCCTACAGCAGTTTCAGTTAACACTGACAGGCAAGATGTATTTGAAGAAAAACACTCCCCCGTTTCCTCATCAGGCTGGTGGTTACATTTCATGCTGTGCTGGCTCCTGGCCCATCCAAGGTGCTGCCCCCAGTGTGGTGCTCCAGCAGCAGCAGGAGCCTGTGCAGTTCCTACCATGCTGTGTTGCTCCCTTTGCTGTGTCAACACAGCTGCTCAGGACATCTGCTGCTGGTATCGTATTTGTTAAACCGTTTTGCTTCTGGTTTGTGCTTTTTTTTTTCCTTTTTTTTTTTTTTTTTTCCAGCCTAAAAAGCAAAATTCATGTCTGTTTGGCAAGCTATTACCATGCATGCCTGAGCACGATGCTGCCATAACTTGAGTTTGCACAGGGGGGTGGAGAAAGTTTGGAATGATGGCAAGAACTTCTTAGGCAGAGGTTGGCCTCTGATGCCTTCATAATGAAAAATCATGAGAGTTTCAGAGGTTTTTTTCTGGAGTGAAACTGCATCATACCAGATACGTGAGTTGATAATTGTTAACAATGTAGTAGGTTTCAGCAGCAACCTCCCATGTCTGTATTGGCATATATTACAGAAAAGGTGAAATGTTAATGGCAACAGTTCCCAGAGTCTCAGCTCTGCTGCAGAGAAAGCAAAGGATGACCCAGGCTTGTGTAAAGGGTTTCCTCCAATCTGGAAAGCTGTGTGACCTATGCTGAGGTAAGATGGCTAGGAGTTACAGCTCATGCCCAAAGCACGGAAGTCAGTCTGACTAGGTCAGAGGGAAGGCAGCCATCAATGTTGGTGCTGGTTGTGGCTTTTTTCTTTCTTTTTCTTTCCTCTTTTTTTTTTTTTTTTTTTTTTTTTCTTCTTCCTGTTGTTGTTGCCAAATAACCAATTATCTACATCTTACAAAATTCATCTGGTTTAACTAAAAAGTTTAAATGTGACCACAGCATAGCTGGCAAACCTGAGACATTCTATCACCTTGCAAGCAGCAAGCTTTGGAAGATGCAGTCTTCCAGGGCTGAATGCTCAGTCGGCATTCTGGGTTCTGCAGCCTGCAAGGGCTGTTTTGGAGGCTGGTAGCTAAAAAACCTGGCTGGGGAGAGGCATCACTGTTGTCAGTGCCTTGCCCCTTTCTTTGGCACAACTGCAGATACAAGAAAGGCTTAGAGAAACAGCGGTCCAGGAAAGAGCACCCTTGGAGCACACAGGATTCCTGTATCGTTTTTGGATATATTTTCTCTTTTTTTGCCATGTCTGAAGACAGTTAGGAAGATAACACTCAATGTTATGATGGAAGCTTTTGTTGACTGGCTTTACTATTTGTCTCTTGCAGCAGGGAAGACTATTTAATCTTTCTCTTTAAGATGTACACGCTCACCATGTTATGCATGCTTCAATGAGGGTGTTCTTAATCAGTGTCAGTTTAAATATATAATAAAGCACCTCTGTACCCCAAATAAACTTTACATGTTATCAGTGTATTTGTGAAAGCTTCCCTAGCATCTGGGTCAGGCTCTGCTCTTGTTTATATCTCTTCTTTCTCTATCTTCCTCAGCTGTCTTTGGTGTCACAGCTTATGTACCCCATGACTTGAGGGGGCAAACTGCCTATTAACTAGCTAATGTTCACTGAATATGTTGAGGCTGCTAAGTATGGAAATCTATTGTTTTGTTTGTACAAGCTGCTCAGGAGACTCCTAAACAAGGTGTTATGTAATGAGTGCGTGTGGGAGAGAATGGAAAAACTGTTTCCAGTATTGCAATGAACACTATGGTCTCACCAGCTTGCTCTTGCTATGAGTGTGGCTCTCTTTGCAGTGCTGTGTGTAGCATCTGCGAGGATATTTTTGTCAGCAGTATCACGATGGGAAATGTGTAAGCTCTCTTAAACTTGGCTGATGACAATTTTACTGGTTATTATGCCAACTGCTTAGCAGCTGGGGAGAGGAATTGGCCAAATGCTTAGGAATGTGTAATTGGTGAACCAGTAAAACATGCAAACTGACCCTGCGCTATCTCTGTGCTCTCGTCTCCCTTGGTTGCAGGGAGAGGCAGGCTCAGTCACTGAGATGCATTAGATTTTAAATGTGCTTATCAAAGTGAGAGACACAGAAAGAATATTCTCTGTGGAAACATGCTGCTTTCTTCATCAAGTGTAAGCACTCTAAGAGCCAGGCCAAGGAAGGTGAACGTGTTCTCAGTTGTTGCCTGGTCTGGCCATACCTCTCTTCTTCCTAAGCAAGCTAGTATAGACATCTTTCTACGTGTACTTCTGACCCTTGAGGTATTCATGAAGCTGCCTAAGGTTTGGTTTGGCTGTTGTACTTTCTTTCAGATTTGTTGCAGCCCAAGATATTAGATACTGCAGCTTTGTTGCTAACAGCCTATGCAGGTCTGTGTTATCCCAGTACCTGCCTTTGCACCTGACGTTTGGATCCAGAGCTCTATTCTGCTGAGGAGTTGTGATAACTGAAGATGCTGCACAGAGCGAGCTCAGCAACAGAAAAAGTAAGTTCAGCTTCATGACTCAATGGTGGGCACTGCAATGGGAATACTGACATTTCTTCACTTTCATTTTTTTTTTTTTTTTTAATCCCCCTAATGTTCAGTCCAAGTGTGATATCAGCCTGTCAGTACACAGCTAGATGTCAGTGGTTCATAGTGGAAAAGAAACAGGCCTACCTCACAGAATGCAAGAGAAGTGCACATTAATAACCTGAAAATAACTGTCCTCCATCTAGGTCAGCGAAGAAACTTGTCTCTTTCTTGCTGCAGCATGCACTGAATCCAGGGCACTGGTTAAGCTGGAGTTAATGACACAAAGCAGTGAACAGTGAGAGGTTGTATCAAGCTGTCACAATGCTTGGCCGACTTTCTTTTAAGACTCAGATATCTCTAAGTCTCCCTGGTGAAGATTGCTGTTTGAGCTTGGGAACAGATTTTTTTATTATTACTTTGAGCTTCTCTATTCATTCAAATGTCATACAGTTGCTTGTTGAGGCTTAAATCCTACATTGCTAGTTGAATCTATTGAGGAATGTGCTTGCTGCAGTAAGGGAGCTCACGCATAGCTCATGCATCTGTTGAGGAAACATTAAACACCTGTCATACATCCCTTTCCAAGATTTAACATTTCTCCTAATCTCAAAATAACTTCATCTATTTTGATCTCTCCTATCAGGGTCACTTTAATGCACCAGGTAACTTAGCTGGGGCCTGACTTTTCTAGAGCGTTGTGTGTGTACATAGTGCTTGCTGGGATGCCATCCAGGAAGCTTTCCTTGGTGGGTTTACTATTTACCACTCTGGGAACTTCTTCCTTCAGGATGTTGTACAGATCCGATTCTCCTGTTAACTAGCAGGTGTCCATCTCTTCATATGTGGGAGTAAACCTGTTTTGTGCTGTGGATTGTGGCCTACCTCTGGCTGAGCATTTCTGTTGTGCCTTCTGCTCTGGTTTCCTTGCTGGGCAAGGAGAGCAGGAACAAATCCTGGTAGCTTAATATCTTTGTAAACAACTGAGGGTTTCACTATCACTTAATACTTCCCACTGAAGCCTTCTGCTGAGAAAATTTACATGTGCATGCATTCTGCCTGTCTCTCCCTGAAGAGCCGCTCATCAGAATGGCTTAGTCTTCCTCTCACTGAAATCATCAGAAGCTCCAGAAACTGGTGAAGCTGTGTCTTCTTTAACACAGAACATAAATGCAGCACTGATCCCTGGCAGAAATGAGCGTGCATTAATTAAAAACTGATCACAGTTAAGGGGTAACTATACTCCTCCTTACACCCTCTGTAGAACATCCCTTTTCTTAATGGACCTACATTTTTTATTATTATTATTATCATTTTTATAATTTGAAAGGAAGTAAAATGACTCTTCCATACCCAGGGCCTTTTATCATGTTTTTCGCTGCATTAGTAATATCCAATTCCTCTCAAAGGAAGCTTGCTCTGGTACCTGCTTCACACCATGCTCTTCCTCAGAGCATAGCATTGCCTCCTTTGTCTTTATCAGGACATGTTGTACCAGGACAGACGGAGGAGGATGGTTGAAGCAGAAGAAACTGCTGGGGTAAGCAGTAGTGAAAAACTATGAAGTGGGAGAGCAAAGATGAAAATACTATAAGAATGGAAAGAGAGATGCAGGCAGTAAAAGAGAGAACAGCCAAACATCAGCAGGAAGTGAACATAAAATTTATTAAATGATAGAATAAAGGAAGACAGAATAATTCCTGTTATGGAGGAACTACTGAGTGATGTTCTTTGGTTTCTGTTATCAAGGTTATTGAGCAACTTGAATGTCAGAGTACTTTCTGGCCATTATGGCTGCACGTTTATACCTGCGTGTCCCATTATCTACTCAGCAGGTCCGCTGATACTTTCCAGATGTATTCTTCCTTTCATGCTGCTTTTTAAAAGTGAATGTAGCTCACTGAGCTCAGTGCCAGCCCCGATGGGGGCTACCAACAAATCAAATGTCTGTTGCAGAAAAGGAAGCAAATGCAGTTATGATATTTTATTGCTGCCCTATAACACACCAGCATTGAAATGATAGGGGATCAGAAACTGTCAGATAGGTCATCTACAGAAGTTTTGTTGAATTTTCATGAGGAATGTTAGCAGTCTTAATGGGATGAACACAGAACTGGCCCCTGGCAACTTGTTTTGCTAAACATACTCTGAAGAGTACTTAAATATTTACTGGAGGAGAGCTAATCGCACTAAAATGAATAAATAGTGATGCATCATGGTAATATGATAACAGCTATTATCTAAGGGTTACTTTTAATGTAAGCATAAATTCTTTCAGTTGGTTGTAAGGTAAACTATGTACAAATTTGTTTGTTACAATGATTAATGTCATTTTTCATTCCAGACACAGTAAATCGGAACAAGTTCAGACAAATATCTTGATAATCAGTATTTGTCTTCTCTGAATGGTCTGGGTTTCAGCTTGGTTCATTAATGGATACTCTTGATGTTTTTAAAGCTATTTCTTTAGAATAGAACAGAACAAATAGGGTATCATAATAAAACTTTGAGACTGACAAGTTGTGACACGTGACAACACGTGTTTCAGAGATGGGGAAGCTGAGTTAGAAATATGCTGCTTTGGTGGAACACATTAGTTTCATACACAGTGAGAAGCCTCTGTTAAGCAAAGCACTTGGTAAATATGAAGATCATGCACTTAAGTGGTTCACTGAAGTGTACGTTACCACTATGCATTAAGAGAGCCTGAACTGGAAGTCAAACATATGATTTACCATCTTATGCTTTCCTACTAAGCTGGCTTACTTCACTCAGTTCTGAATCCACAGCAATAGGCAAATATGATGGAGAGCTACTCTGATTCTTATCAGTTTTATGGAAATAGGTAGGTCTGTAAAAGGAATAGAGCCTATGAATACCTTGACTGAAATGAGGGCAGCAGCATGGAATTATGCTAGTCAAATGAAAATAAAAACTATCTTTCATTATGTGCAATGTGGAGATCCTCGAGTTGTAAATCTGATAGATATAACTTTGTTAGTTCTGTTGATCTACTCATTTACTTCTGTAAAATGAGGCACTAATTGCACCATACTTTCACACGTGGTTAGTTCCCTTACATCCAGTGCTACAGATTTCATCTTATGTCTGTCTAGTCACCTGTGGCCAAAGCTGGTACGTGACTAAGATGCAAAGCAATGAAAAATTTCCAAATGCAGCTCCTGTGGCAGCTCTCGTTACCGGTGCTGAAAAACATGTTTATCTTGATGTCGTGTTACTTTCCTAACTCAATTGTGGAATGGTGCAATTGTCTGTCAAGGAATACTGATGTTTTCAATAACACCCATTAGAAGAAGTGTCTACATGGTACTCCACAATTCAATGAAGCTGTGGACGGATGGAAACACGGAAATGAAATGATGCCTGGAAAAAAAAACAAAACTCTTCTTCTGCGCCCTGTCTGGAGGATTGATCTTGCTGATGGATGTACCGGTTTTGGAGAACACTTGCAGCTCACTCTGCACTGAGATTTGTGTTGTAATTTTTGCTTCCTTGTTAGGCCTCAGACAGCTTTGTCCAGGCGCTTATAAGGGATGCATAAAGCCTTCTCACGTCTGTTACTCAGTTTAGGATCAAAATAAGCACAGTGCGCCCATTGCCACAGCATGGCAGTAACGCGTCACTGATACTCAGAGACCTGGGTGGGTTCTGGCGCGCCTCTGATTTTAACATCCCAATTATCAGTGGTATCAGTGTTGCCCTCTGCTGCCCAATCCCAATATTGCAATGCTAAGCGTCTGTCCTGGAAGGCATTTTAACGCGGTGTACCAGCTGTCAAAGAATGATAGGATCTCCTGAGTTGAAAGGGACCCACAAGGATCATCGAATCCAACTCCTGGCTCCACACAGAGACACCCGAACCTCAAACCCTATGTCCGACAGCTCTATCCAAACGCTCCTTGAACTCACCATGCTCCCCGTCCACTGGTGCAGCCCTTTCCCTGACCCCCAGCTGCCCTCCCCTGACAGCTCCATGCCGTTCCCTCGGGCCCTGTCGCTGTCACACAGAGCAGAGCTCAGCGCTGCCCCTCCGCTCCCTGTGAGGAGCTGCAGCCGCCATCAGGCCTCCCCTCAGCTCCTCTGCTCTGCGCTGAGCACAACGAGGGGCCTTAGCCGCTCCTTACAAATCTTGCCCTACAGACCCTGAAACAAACTGGAGAAAGCAATCAAAGACTCTTGTTTAAGCAATTCAGGTGGAGCAAGAGAGACCATTGCGTTTTCTGTTGGAAATTATAGTTGATACATAGATCTTTTGCTGTTTTAAGTTTAGATAGCTATACTCCAGAGACACGTAGTCAGTCATACGTGCTCCTCACCCCATGCAGTAATGCAGCAGGAACTATCTGAACTGCTCTGTACAAACCTCTGGGCTATGTGGTAAATATGTCCAAAACTTTTCCTTTCTATTTAGCCATAGGTTCACCTTCAGACTTTCTCTATTGATCTCTCAGTATGTTTAAGGGTAATAGATTAATGGTATTTGGTGTATAAGGTTCTTTTCCCTAGAGAAATGTCAATTTTGCAGGTGCTGAATCATAACTAGTTATGAGACCATTCATATTTTTGTTTCTTCACTGTGGCAAAAGACTGGAGGAAGAGACTTGGCAGCTGCTTCTAGTTGTTCAGTGGAGAAATCTATCAGGGTGATACATGTATGGATTAAGACAATTTATACAGTGCAGCCCCATCAAACATAGGTTTTTACTCAGTTTAATAAGGTAGAGACTGGCAATTGCAATGTGTGAGTTGTCTGGAGCAGACAAGCAAGACAAGCCTTCCCACACAAGCATCCATCTCAGCTGCCAGCAGTGATGCTGCCACCACTGCTTGATTCCAATATCCCAGCAAATAAATAAACATTTTGTTGCTGTGTTTAGAATAACAAACACATCCATCTTGTAGCAGGTATTCAGTCGGTGGCCTCGTATACTCCAGTAAGGCTGAGCAGGGTTCAGACAGTTTTTGGCCAGCCTATCAAGAAGCTGCATGGCTTCTGCAGAGCTGGCTAAACCAAGCAAATGGTTTTATATCTGCAGCGGGTAGATCTGTAATTTCTGCAGCTGCTTCTGTCTCATTATTTGTTGAGGACGTGAAGAGGAGACAAGCTGGTGGGTTCCTATATAGTATTTTATGTCACACATACATGAAAGTTATCTCACTGGCCTTTTGTTTATCCTCACTGTCATCTATTTGAATCCTATCACTGTGTTTTCAAAGGACTCCAGTGTGCAATCTGACTTTGCAGATAATAAATGGTCTTTTCATTTTTTTCCTGTAATCCATATGCTTCCTTTTCCACACTGAGATGTCTTCTCTTGCTCTTCACAAGCATCCCACAAGCAAAGGCAGTGCCCTTCCCAGGTTGGGTACATGCAGCTCAGGGAGCGAGGTGCCACTTGTCACAGCTGCTAGTGGCACAGGATAAAACACTAATCTTTTATTAAGCGAAACATAATCAGCAACAAACATTGCACCACGACAAAACACTGAGGGGAGAAAATGGACTTCTATGATATACTGTCCAAGTCAGGTGTCAGTCCACCTGGAGAACTTACGTGACCAAGAAAAGATCACTCTGCCTGTCAACCAGTGCTTCATTCTTCTGATTGTCAAACATAATGTCAATCCTTCTTCATATCCTATTTCATTTTAAGCTTACTGTTCCTGCAGTATCCATGCACATGCAGATACTGCCAGGAGTAATAAGCTTAAAATGAAGCATTATATTATTCCCCTTATGCAACCAACCCCACCTCATTCACGGCCCTAACTTCCCTTAATGTTTGTCTTTCCTCCCAGCTGGTCCCTCTTCTGTCACCTCTCCATCTTCCTCCTCCAATGGTACTCTGTAAGCCTCCATACTGGTAGTGTGACATCGTATTTTTGTGCTCTCCCCAGTACTATATCTGATTGATTGCAGTTATCCACCCAAGGAGCAACTGACAAGGGGAAACGGTTGCACACTAAAAGAGGGGAGATTTAGACTGGATATAAGAAAAGAGTTTATTACAGTAAGGGTGGTGAGGCACTGGCACATGTTGTCCAGAGAGGTGGTGAATGAGATTCCTGGAGACATCCAAGGTGAGGCTGGATGGGGCTCTGAGCGCCCTGATCTGGCTGTAGGTGTCCCTGTTCATCGCAGGGAGTTGGACTAGATGGCCTTTATGGATCTCTTCCAACTCAAACAATTCTAAGGTTCTATGATTCTATCCCTGTCTCTGCAAAGCTGCAACCAATTATTCTTATGCACTCTCAGCCTCAATGAGCTGTACACTTTTTCCACTGATGTAGCTTTGCTAAGTCCGTCCTGAATGCTGGCTCTGTCTGCCAGTGCTTGCAGTCCCTCCCAGCCTGGAGATTTAGTAAATGTGCTGTTCCTGATGGGAGCCAGCTTGCAACTGAGTGCTGTCAGACCTGCAAAACACCAGTTGTTATGTTTTAGCAAAGAAGCTTCAGGAAGAAAAAAAATACTATTTGTTGCAGCAATTCTGCCACAGCTTGTTTGCAGCCTGGGTTCAGCAATGTGTTTGTCTGATGCTAATGGGCTAGTGGCTTTGCTAGTAGAAGAAGCTGATGCATGTGAGCCCTGTCTGACCCACAGCTATGGGAAATGCCAGACACCCCCACAGTGCATTTGACCTCCCACATAGAGTGAAGAAATGAAGCATGGGGGACAGACAGCTGCTTCCAAGCCCCAGCAGCCCATAACACGGGAGGTCTGGGCCAGCCTGGATTCTCAAGGCAAATTATATAGAGTGAAGTTGCACTGTCCTCAGTGTGTCCTCCCCAAAAGCAGGCAGAGCTGTCTCAAATCACTCATTCTGAGCTACAGCAACAAGTTTCAGGAGTTGATTTAGTGTTAGAAAACAATTCCCCTTTGCAGCTTAAATGTACTGCTTCTCAGTGTAATTGAATTTCCCCCGTTGTTCCTTTTCATTACAAGAAGATGGATAAGTGCTGGATTTACTCTTCTAAACATGCTCTTTATATACCGTCACATCCCTTTTCATTTGTCCCTTTTTTTGCTGAACTCAAGAACTCAGCTTTCATTCCTTTTTTCATAGAAATTTTTCACTCCTAATTGTTGCTGTTGCACATCTGGACTCAAATTTCTGCTATGGATTTTACTGTGGGATGTTCAAAAAGAGTTTCAGGCCAGGTATCATAGAATCATTAAAAATTAAAGAATCATTAAGATTGGAAAAGGCCACTGAGATCATCTAATCCAACCGTAATGGTGCTCACAGCCAGGATTTTTGTGATGTACAGTCTAACTCAGGTTTTGGTCCACATGGATGACTCTTACTCCAGTTCCAGTTGCTCAGGGGAGGAGAGGTTTCCACCAACAGGCAAACAAGAGCTCTCCGGTGCATTTTACAGAGGAGCTATAGTTGCTATAGAAATATAGCTGAGGAATCTGAGCTAATTACTTGCAAATTGCTGTGCATTTACCACTTCTAGTTAGCCGGTCTTAAGACCTATACAGATGCTACTCTGGAAACCTGCTGTGTGTGGAGGAAGTCACTGCTGATGGTGAGTGCACAGCATGAGTTGTGGTACAGTACTCATGCAGAACTGAGCAAGAGTAAGCTTTGGCCTCTGATGTGAAACAGGCCACTGTGTCTTAGTCTCATTACCTTATATTCATGTGTATCACTACAGTGCATCCTCACCACTTGCAGCAGATTTAGCTTTCTCCTGGGGTTCACCCAAGCTGGCCCCTAATGCTTTAGGAACTAGAGAAGCCAGCATCCCTTTAGTAACCTTTCCATGAGCTAACAGCTTCCAGCAGGGTTTGCCAATGCAACAGTGTGCCATCAAGGCCCGAAGAGGCCATTTCTGTCCCTAGCAGCCTCCCTTCAGACATCCTCACTGTTAGGCAATCCTGAAGCCATTCCTTTTCCAGGCTAGCTCAGCCCAGCTGCCCTTGCATCTCCTCACAGATCAAGTGCTCCAGCCCCAACAGGTTAGGGGAGATCTCTGTGAGCTCCCTCCCACTTGTCCATGAGTTTTGTGGAGTGGAGGGCCACGACTGGATGGTGTTCACCTAGATGACATCTTAACAGTAGCCAAATAAATCATCACTTTATCTATTGGCTAAAATACTACCACAGATTTCTCAGAGTTTGTTTTCAAAGACAGAGGAGTTCCCAAATCCCATTCACAGACACCTGTGCCTGCATAACTGAGATGGTACCATGCTGCCTTACCAAGGCAGTACTCCAGGAGGGGAAGGCAGGCTAAGAAAGACGGATGCTTTAGTGGGGCCTCTCATGATAGGACAAAGGGAAATGATTTCAAATGAAAATGAAAGATTTAGATTGGATACAAGGAAAGAGTTTTTTTATGATAAGGTTAGTAAAGTAGGCGAACAAGTTGCCCAGAAATCCAGGATGTCCCATCCTTGAAGACATCCAAGGTCAGGCTGGATGCTGCTCTGAGCACCTTGATCTACCTGTAGGTGTCCCTGTTCATTGCAGGTGTGTTGGACTAGATGGCCTTTTAAGGTCTCTTCCAACTCAGATGATTCTATGAATCTAAGGTAAGGAAGGGCTTGAAGAGACCACTGCTGTGGGTCACTTTTTACTGGGGAATCCAAATCTGATGTATTTTCATCACATAGGCCTCATACTTCTCACCCTGGCTGTATTATGCCCCTTTCCAAAGGAAGCAACCACTTCAGTATTTAAAGATTTCTGCACATAACTATTTCCACTTTCCAATACAAATCACCCACTCCTTACAGTGCAAACACGACTGGCTGCATTATTGATTGATTGATATTCATTATTTCAGTAAAAAGGGCAGATATTTAGGATATCTCTCATGAGTGACTTATTTGTGCTTTACGATAGCCAGCAAGGCAAGTTTGAAAAAAAATGCTCTCATCTGACTCCACAGCTCTTCTGTGAACAGCAATACATGTTCCTCTTCTTTGAAAGTGCTTTGGATTCATTTTTTATCACACTCAATCCTTTAATTATTCAAACTAAGAATTATTCCATTAAAACATCCATGATAACTTTTATTTCTTATCGTGGGACGTATCTTCTTAAGTGATTGGAAAGTATGTTAATTTGTCAAAAGAGTAAAGTTACCTGCACGACCCTAGTAAAGAAGACACAATAAATATAAAATGCACTATTGGAAGTATTTGAGAATTATCTCTATTCAAATGATTTTTAATAAAGTCAGAACCAGACAATGTTATGTTACAGCCCAACGAGGTATAGTGCCTGCTACAACAGAAAAGGACAACAAGAAGAATTCATGATTGCAAATTTATTATATAGAACAGTAAATTCCAGACAACTCAGTCACGTAATAGACAGTGCAACAAGAAGTCTCTTATTTTTGTATAAACCAAGTTATTGAGCTGGTAAGTCGACTCACAGACTTCATATTCCATGGTATTCTGAAATAAATTAATGCAATGTCATATTTTATGCTGAAATGTTGATCTGTATGTGATTTAGTATTCAGTTATGTATGTTTAGTCCTTCCTAAAATTAGAAATGAAATCACCTGAAATTCCTGTACCTTGAGATAAAGATAGGCGAAAGTCTGAAATATGGGATTAAGTACCCCGATCTGTTAGGTGCATTCAAACATGAATCCTCCCTCCTCATGCAGTTCTGCTCTCTCCATCATATCCCAACTACACTGACTTCCTTTCAGAAGGGTGGAGGCACAGCGCTGATCCTGCAGCCCAACTAACTCAGGGCACTGAGCTGTGGGTAAGAGCAGAGCAAGCACACTGTTATGCTGCTCCATAACACACTTCCAATCATTGTCTCCCTTCTTTCTGACTTCATCTTAAAAATACAGTAAAAACATTCTTTGCTTGTTTTCTTTGCAGTCTTTCTTTGCTACTTGTCTGACCTGTCACCCCAGATAAATAACCTTTCCCGTCAACACTTGGATGTGATTCTTAAATGCAAACAGATTGATTTTTTTTATTGTGGGACAAAAGATTGGAAGAAGAGAGTTTGAAGGAGGAAATGCATATACACTGATTATTTTCTGCGTTTTCCATTAAAGCACACTGAGACATTTAATATACCCTTTCAAAGACGGATAAGGAAGAACTACATGATACTACTAGATCTTACTGTCTTCCTTCCTTACATCCCCATTCTTGCTCTTTCTACTCAGGTTTACTCCAGGAAGACCTAAATATGATGTAAAGATCACTCCGATCTGCATGCAGAGATCTTATTAGTGGGTTCTCACATGGAACTAGGTGACTGAAGGTCGCTGGGAGCAGAGTTGAGTCCACATTTATCATAGGGAAGGACTTGCTAGCTTTTGTGTTCCAAGTACAATATACACCCACTAGAAAAAAAAGTCATTTCTGTATCATTTCTATCATTTTACAGAGGGTGAAAATACTTCCTGAATGAACCTCAAAGAAAATTATTTTGTCAAGAGCATATACCATAACACTTTGAGCAAGAAAGAATTTCTGTCCCAATGGCTTTCACTGACCATATGAAACATCCACATGGGTATCTAGGTTTGTACTAGATTCATACAACTCCTCAGTAACTCCTTCATTACTGAAATATGGAACAAGTTCTGGTTGCTTTTGGATAGTCTACTCACCACTGCCTTCAATAGTTCTTCCATTTCGAGGCTGAAAAATAAAATAATGGAAGGGCTATACAGAGCTATTAGATGTCAGATATATAAACACAGCCAAATACATCCCCCATTAAGGCTGCGCTAAGATTTCTTTTAAAGAGACATGTTAAGTATCACAGGGAGCCATGTACGGTGGGTTTTGACTGTGAACCCAGGAAATTTTGTTCAATCTGACTTCTATTATTCTAAGGATGTTGGTCCCAGCTCATCGAGGAACTAAGTAGATGCCTAACAAAGAACATACAAACACCAGCCCTGAAAGTACCTGACTAGACTCTGAATTGACACAATGGTTACATGACAAAACCTTTTTAGATTTCTTTTCTGATACATTGAAAACATTCCTAAAAACTAGCTTGGTGTTAACCTTATAAGGTTAATCATATAATCATAGACCTGAGTATTCTGAACTAGACCGTGCCACAGTTTAAGCCAATGGGTGAAAAAAAGTGAAGAAAATGAGGATGTTTATAACACTGCTTTGGCTTTTCACTGTTATGCAGCATGCCACTGCCTACTAGCCAGACCTTCCAGGCTATGTGGAAAATCAGCTCATGCATCTGCTTCATAGGGGGAATTTAGTATGAAGGCACCTTGGCCATCTGTGACATACAAGCCACATACTTCTGTCTTTAGAGGAGGTGAATGGAGACATCCACAGTCACATCTTACAGTAAAAAGAGTTCAATCCATTACCACTCCAGATCTCATTATCTTGTGGTCTTTTAGCTGAACCAGAGTTTTTTAAGCAAATGGCTTTTTCAGCTTTCAAACAGAGGGGGATTTGATGTCTAACCAAAACAAGTGTGGTGAGAATTTGTGAAGTGAAGCAGGTGATGGTATATGGATATAACACTGTCTGTCACACAGAATCTGTAAGAAATTCAAATACCCTGAAAAGGAAAAAAGGCCGTCCCAGAGTCCCATGACTATCCTGTAAAATAAAACACAAGCCATTAACAAAATATTTTAAACTCTGTTCTATAGATCTGTTGACAAGTTTCGGTGTCATTCCATCAGCCTATCAATAATTCAGGGCCTCTTTCAGCAGCATGCAAATAACAAGATGCTGAAAGTCTCCAGTGCCCATTCATCTGGACTGCTGATTAAAAATTAATACCCAAAGGGCACTGTCTACAATGATCCATTCTGTCTAGTGTAAATATACTAAGTTACCATAATTAAAGATTCACAGGCTTGAGAAGATGTACAGAAGAAGCTTTACACATAGTACAGTGCTTTGCAGAAGCAGGGTCTGCTTAGCTCTTCCCAATCACTTATATAAGTGATTAAAAACATCACTTATATAACTTATATATCACTTACATACTCCTACTTACTAGCCATTACATTTACATACCTTCTTCGTAAACTCTGCAGCAGCAACCTGTGATTCCTGCAAGTCAACAATGTAAGTTAATCAAGATGCCATCATTTTTGTTTGTTTGTTTGTTGTAGTAATCCTCTGTCACTGATTAGGTTTTCCACTCTGAGACAAGTACACACAGAAGACAGCTACAACAACAGCAGCAAATGGATCTTTTTGAAGACTTATTGTAAATCCCACTTTAACCAACTCCACTGTTCAACATGCTTTTATTTCTGGGGAGAGAAGCAGAGCTCAAATGGGCACGAAGCATAGCAGTCCACACCTCCGGCTTAAATGGTCCTTGATAGCTGTTCCCCTCTTTAAATGGGGCTGCTCTCCTGCTTGAAAATTGCCCTTATATTTCAACCCAGGCATTACTGCTGATGCCTTCCAGCACACCCCTCTTACTCTTCATAAAATTGCTCATTTTTCTACATCAGGAATAGAAACTTTCCCCGCAATTTCATGGGAACAGAAGCAGCCAGGTGTTTCACAAAGCCCTGAACCTGCTGCCCAGTACACTTGCAAGGTTTGAGAGCTCTTCTGCCTGCAGCACTGCTGCCCACAACCACGCATCTGGCTGGCTGGGAACAGAACAGCTCCAAGCCAGAGCCGCCGCTATGCCAGTGAATGGATTGAGTTGTCCAAGAGGAGCAAAGTATGAAGATGGGAGGAGAGCACAGATAAAGCATGTGGGTGGGAAACTGGGGAGAAGGAATTTAAAAAGAAAATATGCAAGAAGGAATGAAGGAATTATGAAGGAATTGGGACTCGGGCAATGCAATGAGGATTTCGCCTTTGTTTAACTGTTCTTGGTTCAAGGCACAAGGAAATGATGAACAGAGCAGGTCCCATTAATGTCAGCTCAGTACAAAACAGTGCAGAAGAAAAAAAGTGCATGTTCAGTCAAGATAAAAGGACACAAATGGGGACACTACGAAGATATGGTGGACACTAGTTGTTGAGAGATGATTATTGGACATCAAGCAGAGAAAAACACCAGCACATAACTTAGACTCACTTTCAGATGTCCTAGCTAGTAGGATTTAATTGTATGGAAGAAACACGGCAACAGGTGAGCTACTAAAAACTGTGTATTGGCTTGATTTAGAAAGGGATTTTCAAATACTCTTTAGATATTATTTCCTATTGATTCCTTTGAGACTGCCATCTACAAGATTTGTTTGATAATTAGACATTGAAACTAAATAGTCCACTAGTTCTCCCAACAAGTTTTTTAGGTGCAGTTCTTCCGCATCTCACCCTTTGCTTTTGAGCCTCTACTTTGTCAGACAACACCTAGAAATCCTATTGTAGATACACTGCAAGTGTTTGCTGTAACTCTTGAAAAGACACTGTAAGATCCAGCTTCCAGCCTTGAGTACTTACAGAGTGAATTTTTGGTAAGGTTAGTTACTAAAGTAGTAACCAGGAATGGCTACTGGCTGGTTCTGGGTGTTTCCTCACTAGCTAAACTGTAGAAGCACAAAGCCAATAGAGAAACGCTAGAGTTTTTATATAATAAACTTCAGTATTGTAGAGTGGTATAGCTGCTTTAGGAAAACATGCTTGGAATTATAATAAGGCAAAGACACTGGCAAGAAGAGTTGTTCAAAATATCTGTCAAAATACTTTCTATTGTTGTCTTGAAGGCTCTATTTGTGATTTAATAAAACAGAGGAGTCAAACTCCACAAGTGAAATAGCTTTAATATACCTACAGGCAGTATGACTTTTATGGGAAAGGCAAACTGTTGATAATAGAAAGCATTTTAAAGCAGAACTGATATTGAGCTAGGTCCTAATACTACCGCACCACTGAGGAAGAGCTATACCCAGTATAGCTCAGTGTACACATTATATATACACTCAGCAACTTCTCAGCTTAAGTTTTTGGATCTGAATCAGAAAGAAAAAAAAACAAACAAGCTCCAATAAAACTTAAAAATTAACAAAGCAGTTCATATGCTTCCACGTTCAGCATGATCTTAAGCATGCTGTTGAACCAATGCTGTGTATTTTTTTTAGTATGTTTAACCCTCTATTATGCAAAAGTGGGGGCCAGTTTAAAATACTAACCTCATTTGTAAGTGGATGTTTAGCTCTGATTCAATAAAAAAAAAAAACTTGATTTCTAATATAATAGCATTAAGTATTACATGAAAGCACTATTGAGAAAAAATATTCTTTCATTGGTACTTTCTTGCATCTCCCAGACTATGACAGTGTTAGATTATATGTTATCACTTGGAAAAGGTCTAAGGAGGGGATGCTTTTAGGTAAAAGCAGCAATTGCACCTTACCTCATTTGTTTGCATGCTGTTGAATATGGAATAACAAAGATCCAAAACAGTGCTGGAGATCTGCAAAACCAAACAGTTCTGTAATACACTTACTGATAGGACACCATGTACAAGGTCTTACAGAGAACAGTTTTACAGGCTTCACCCAAATCCCAGCACAATTTAAGTATTATGTATGTGGTTCCAATAAAACCACTCAGAGCAAGGTAAGGCTTACTGATGTTAGTACATGATGAAAAACAAGTATTTTGTTATAAGGAGCATACAGAAAGACTTGTGTTGTCAGTAGAGCCTCTTGCTATAAACAGACTTAAATGAATCACTTACATTTAAGATGCTCCTTCCTATGCCAAGTGTTCCAGAATTAGCTGGGTTGGGATTTGTCTTTGTTTGCATGTTTTATCTACACTCATTCATCTATAGGCATTTCAGGAGAAGCTGTTTGATGTAGGTTTGATCACAGAGCCCAGTATGTTCAACAGAGATAGTTTTATCTTATTAGATGCTAAAAATCAGTCTGGTCCAGTTGTACACCTGCAGGACAGATGATGAAGGGCCAGAGAGTAACTCTGCTATGTCAGTGACAAGAGCTGCTCCAGTGGGTTTTATCTCAGGACTCCCGAGGAGAAGGAGAGAGCAAAGATGGGATTCACATGGGGGTCCCATACTCACAGGACAAGGGTTTGGTTATGTACGTGATCACATCTCAGACAAGAAATAAGGAAATAAAACGCAAGACAAATAACCATCTTTGGGAACTATTTCCCACCAATCTTGTTCAACAAAACTGGAAGATAAGAGGGGAAAAAGACGACAACAACAACAAAAAAAAACCAAACAAAATCAATCAAACAAACAAACCACCACGCACAACAAAACAGTTGAAAGTTTCCATACAACTTCTGATGGTACGAAAACGCTGAGCCCAACGGCAGCTTACCTGGGGCTGGTTGGACAGCTCCATCCACTGACTGAAGCACAGCGCCAGTTGCTTACGAAGTACAGAGCGGACGTTAGCGGCGGGGCTGTCCCCAGCAGCCAGCAGCCCAGTTCCCTGACCCCTCACCCAACCCCCGGCATGAGCGCCCTACCTGGCTCTTGGGCAGCTCCGCGCCGTCCCTGTAGCGAGAGAGGGGCTGCGGGAACCCTGCGGAAAAGGACACGAGGGGGGGCGGTTCAGCGGGGCCCCGAGGGCAGCCCCTTTACCCTTCGGGCCCCGCACCTACCGGAGCCCCGCGGCAGGGCGCAGAGGCAGCAGGCGGCCAGCAGCCAGGGCAGCGCGGGCGGCGGCAGGAGCATAGCGGGCGACTAAGGGCGGCGGCGGGCGGCGGCTTTATGGGGCCGCACCGACACAGGGGCGGCACCGGCCGCAGCCACGGCCCCGTTCTGCCGGGCCCCCGCCCCCGCCAAAGTGACGGGGAATTGCGCGAAGGGGCTGAGAGCAAGACAGGCCGAGCCTTCCTAAAGTCTTTTTTTTATATAGACTTCGAGTTTGCTACAACGAGTACATAAATTCCTCGTGTCCCACTGTAGCATAGGAGTAGGGATTTGATTAGGGAGGAGATGCAAGAAATCCACGTCACTTTTCGGCAGTAACTGTGCTTTGCCCAGGTCTTGACAGTTTGGGACTGGAGGGACCTTCTTGTCCCTTTCAGACAGTACAATGTTTGTGTTGCCACACTTAGTGCAGAGTTTGCACCCAGATCACTCCTACAGTACAGGAACAGGCATCTAACAGATCTGTTCAGTGTTAGTTGCTGTCTGTGTACTGAATGGTAATTCCTTCAAACACTAATTACTTACTACATTTTAGAGTAGAATACAATTACACGGCTACTAATTTGCTACTAATGATTAAGTATAATGGGCCAGACCCAATTCCTTCAGCCTTTCCTCATCAAACTTGTCCAGTGAAGAAAGGTTGAGGCAGCAGGGGTTTTTCAGCCTGGGGAAGAGGTGGCTTAATGCAGCCTTCCAGTACTTGAAGGCAGCTTATAAGCATGAGGCAAATGGACTTTTTACATGGTGTGACAGTGATAGGATAAGGGGAATGGCTTTAAACTAAAAGAGGGGAGATTTAGGCTAGATGTTAGGAGGAAATATTTAACTCAGAGGGCGATGAGGCGCTGGCACAGCTGCCCAGAGAAGCTGTGGTGCCCCATCCCTGGAGGTGCTCAAGGCCAGGTTGGATGGGGCCCTGGGCAACCTGAATTGGAGGGAGACAGCCCTGCCCATGTCAGGGGTTGGGGCTGGGTGGGCTTTGAGGTCTCTTCCAACCTAAGTCATTTTTTATTCCTATGATTTTCTGATTCTGTGGTTCTCTGGCTTTCCCTGTCTGATAAGGAAAACTCAGTTTGCTCCTTTTTCCTTCAGGCTACTCATTATCTGCCTAAATTCTGCTTCCATCCTACATAGCCAGTTCAGTAATGGCCTCTTCCATCTATTTAACCATGTCAATTTTCAGGAGAGTGAAGTGATTGCTACATCATAGAGAAAGGTCTGTGTGACCATGCTGAGCAGGTAAGGCTTACCTCTCTTTGAGGAAAAATATGGGGTGCTGCCTGCATCTTTCCTTCTTCCTTTTTGAGCACAATGCAGCACCCACTGCTTTGTTTCACTCTTTCCAAGTGAATATCCTAAATGTATCCTTCAGCAAATGTTGGTCCTGTGAAGCCTGTGGAATTACTAATTTGCTTCAGGTGAGGTTTATACATAAAGATCAGATTAAAATTAAGTCATGTGTGTTCAATTTTAAAAAAATAAATCAGTACTTATTACCAAACTGAAAATAGGATTTTATCAGCCACACTGCAGTGTGAGGGAAGAACTGGGAAAAGTATTTAAATGCAACAATTCAAATAGTTAAATGTGTCACATTTTGAACTTATCCATTATCCTTCCTTAAATCAGAACTTTCTGCAGCTGCTGTACATTTCATTTCACAGGTGCTAGATCAGGTGCAGTTCTGCCAATGGGTTCATCAGCACCAAGGCAGATTAATGAGCCACCCTTTCAATGTACAGGGTCCTGGACTTCCTGCATGCTAAGAGATAGGTTAAGAGTTTCAGCGCCCACAGTTATACGTGAGCAAGTTAAAATGAAGCTTTGGGGGAGTGTCAATGGGAAACAAGAGAATCTTTGTGGTGAGTCAGGAGGGTTGGTGTATATTTAGTAGCAGTAACATTAATTTTCCATTAAAGCATGCTGTGGTAGATAAATGAAGAATAAAAAGATAATTTGGCTTCAACAGGCATAAGGATGAAGACTGTCTTTCTTTTTTGCAAATGATCTCTGTGGTGATACCAGCAGTTCTGCACGCAGCAAAGGCATGATCCATAAAACGTCACCAGTGTTCAGCTCCTAAGTGTATTAAAACTGGCTGCTGCTGCCTCCTTGTGCCTTGCACCCTTTGCAGCTTGATGCTGCTCGGTGGAAAGCCAAACCATGGATCTGTTGGAAAGATGATAAAATGCTGCAGAAGTTGCAGGGTACTTACTAGGCAAACTTGGCACAAAGCCTGCATGCATCTCCCAGTACTCACCCTGTATTAAATATGACACTGCTCATTTATCTGAGTATGAGGCTGTGTTGACTGTGAATTTAATCAACATACACTTCATTTCCAGTACAGACAAGCAGTCCAAACAGCGGGAGCTTCTCTCATTTTTGTGCCTAGTTGGGCAAGGCTCAAGTTTTGTAAAACAGAGGTCTTGTACAGGTGTGGATTTGGTTGTCAGAATGTCAAACAAGTGCAGAATAAGTATTTTTCTTCTGTTTGTGGTTGGATTGCTGTACTTTGCAGATATAATGCCATGGTCTTAAAGTGCAGTAGGTCAACAAGGAAATGTTTAAAGAAGGTCAGTAAAAATGTACCTCATACAGTCAGAGATTAAGGACAAAAAGATAACCAAGAGCTAAACCATGGAAAAGTAGTACTAGTACGCTCCAAGTACACTCTCCAAGTACAAGTAGTACAAGGAGAAGCTAGGATCTAGGCTAGGAATCTGAACTGTTACCTTCTTTTGGATCACTTCTTGGCTAAATTTGATTTTATGTCTGCTACATGCAGCCAGAGAAATGACTATTCCTCAGAAATTAAGAAATTTATACTTACCATGCTGTACTGTATGGAAATGAAAATACATTAGTGGGCTATACTGTGCTATCTGGGCTGAAGGTTCACTTAGATTGGCACGTTCCAAGGCATTTGGAAAGATCTTAAGTCTGGAACTCACACTTGGCTTAATTTCAACACTGTCCTGTCCTGCTTAGGCAGAACAGAGGGATAACTCCACTTTCTGTGCCTGAGCTTTCAGTTATCCACAACTATACTCCTGACTCCTTATCTTGTGCCTTACCAGAAATTTCTCATAGTGTCCCAACTAAGGACTGGAGAGGCTGATATGTACTTAGCATCACCAGTTAAATAAATCTGATTATAACAGGTGAATCATAGAGCTGACACTCATTCATCCATTCCTCCCAAATGTGAATGATTTAATTTGTATCTTCAATTTTCTCTGAGTGTGGTTATGTGTAATTTATAATTCTGTCTTTAGAGAGAGATTGCCATAGCCTGTGATGATGGATAACTTACACTAATTATTAGGGTGTAAGGTATCCATTGTATACCGTGCATCCCAGATTTCTGACAAATACACAGATTCTAAGTTTCTATTAATTGTAGTATACGTGAACAGAATACATACACATATGTTGCCTTAAAATGGATGTTTGTCTCACCAGCAGCTAGCTACAGGCAGAACCAATGAAGCCAAAACCTACAAAGACTCTTCAAGCAACATTCACTCTAAGCCTACCAGCCAAAGAGACAAAAGCACCAGATGACATTAATCTATGTCAGTGCCTTATGACCCACCAACCCTCAGTAGGTAATATTTCTCAGTATCTTCTCAACTTAAGGTCACACACAGATAATATCCATTTGAGAAGCTGATCATATAGACAACTGAGAGATCACGCCTCTGGGCACTACGGGGTGTGCATGCATCATGGTGAAAGCAGCAAGGAGTTCAAACCCACACTTTGCTTCCCTTTGCTTCATTGAGCAGCACTTACTCCTACAAGGGATCTGAGTCAAATGCCTTCCAAAATGAGTAAGTACTCCAATTTTGTCACTTACAATTATTATTGAAGATACCTGTATTTTTCTTGTTTAGCAAGTTGACTCATTTAATATGAAGGCAATTAATTTTCTTGCTCTGTTCCAGGTAGGAGAGATTCATACAGAATTTTACTGGCATTGATAATGAACAGATAGGATTACTGACATGTTAAATCCTGGCAGCTGTATGACTTAACTTTTTTTCTGCTCTTTGACAGAAGTGTTTTTTACCTGGACCCTCAGTGGCTGTGGTGTCACACAGGTATTCCCCGTGGTAGTTATGTCTGGATGTACTTTAAAGCTAGCAGTAGTGTGTAGAAAATGCAGTGAGGTGAGCTCTCCATTCCTTTCTGCAGTAACACCTCTTGAGGATTCTTGTCAATAAATGGCAATCACTGCACTTTCTGCTGGCTCTGATGGCCCTGAAATATAGAAGGAATTGTTCTAAAGCCAAATAGAAAAGGGGAAAAAAATGAGAGAAAATAAGGATAACTCAAGCCAAATAACAACAAAGAACACAGTAGTGAGCCAGGTCTCTCACAATATCCACAGAGAGTAAAGTTCTGAGGAGTACTGTATGTATTCCTTATAGTAGGTCAAACCCAGTACCTTCCTATCTCAGCCCTACAGAGGCTGGGGTCTCTTTAGCATGCTCGTTTCTGTATAACAGGAGAAAACATTTGGTTTTTTTCCTCCACAGTACAGTTTGCTGTTAGACAACACACTTAAATCTTATCTGAAAATAATCAATTCCTCAAAGAGGAAACTTATGAAGGAAATGAGCAGTCAGCACAATGATTATCAACCACAATCTCCAAAGCGCAGCTCTCTGGGGAGAGGTTTTAGCACTGGGTCTGGGTCTCACAGCTTGTTAATAGAAAAAGATACTGTGCAGTATCTGGTAAATCCAAGTTGGTCTACCACTGCTGCCCTCAAAGATTTCAGATGGCTGAAGGTGTGTGACTCTCATGAGCTCCTATGGAGCCAGAGATTATATTGTGTTGATGTAGTTGGGTGAATAGCCCTGAGGCAGGAAAATTAACCACACTCAATTAAAATGTTCTTTCTGTTGACAGAATTATCATATATATTCCTGGCCAACAGTACAGAAACTACTACTGAATGGAAAAGTGAGGAGGGCTGCAAAATTAAAATCCAGGTCCTCTGTGATGAAATAGTCGTATATAGATGAGAATGACATTGAAGAAGCCAATAAAAAACTATATTAACGTTCCATGATGCATAATGAAATTTCAAAACCAAATTCTGGAAGGTGTATTGGATACACTGCCATTACCCAAGCCATTAATTGAAAAATGTTTTTAAATATTTCCTGCCTGCTCTATGTGCCTGACACGTTCTAGTCCTTTGCTGAGTTTCTGGCACATAACAGTGATGATGCTGCAGCCTATGAATCTTTGCTGCAGATCTGAAAGGCAGTGCAGAATTAACTTCAGTAACACACTGCTGTTAACAAATGTTATTTAAAAGTTATTCAAATCACTTTTGTTTTCACCATGGAATAAATGATGTATGTCACTTATCCAGATGCAAAATGCTAGCAAAGAAAAGAATTTTCTCCTGAGGGGAAGAAGGAATTGAACAAAATGAAGTCTGTGTTTGCTGCTTTAATATTAACCTCACACTGACTTTCCTAATCGTAAAACAGACAGATGCCATCAAGCAATGCTTCCCTACCTTCTGCTCAGATAATTTTTCCCTACTGTAAACTCAACCACATCATTGAGTGAACAGCAGAAAATGATGCAACCCACTCCCTTCTGTAATAGGAACATACTTAGACAACAACTCCAGGCACAGTTTAGTGCCATGAATTATCCAATAAAATGAAGCTCATGCGCTGCTGATGTGGTGGTGCTGGAGAACAGACTGATCTTCCTCTTTGCATTGCCCAGATCAAGGAATCTCTTTTCAGTGACATTGTTTCCTTAATGAAGTTAGTGCTTAAGGAAGCTGCATGTAAATTAAGAAAAAATAAAAATAAAAATAAAAGGATGTTGCAACAAAGCACATGCTAACAGCTCTGGCACTTTGTGGAAAGTGGGAAAAACAAGTTCGGTGATGTCAAAAATAAAAGGACAGAATGTCTAGTGGGAATTGCAAGTGGGAGGATGGATGGCAGCCTCCTTTTCTGGGGGTGCAACTTAAAATAAATATAATGTTGCTGGGGAAACATGCCTAAATGGTTTGATGCCTTGAAATGCCGGGCTGGGGTGTTTCTTAGGCTAAAAAAAGAAATAGTTGTGGTTCTGTAAGATTACTGTGAGAGGCTTTAAGATGTACATGGGATTTGGTGCCCTACAATAAGCTGAACAAGGGTAAAAGTTAGGCTCTGAATTGACACACACACACACACACAAAAAAAAAAAAAAAAAAAAAAAAAATTGTATTCAATAACTGTGTTCTGTCACATTGCAAGAGAAGCAATGTTCAACACAGCTGATCTGGGCTATGCACAGTATTTATAAAGGAAAGGTACAGGCACTGAGAGCAAAGTCGTGTTAATAGGATCTGTGCTCAAAGATGGTGTCCTCAAACACTAAGAAAACCACTTGTGGTAACACAAGATTTAGACACTGTGTGCTACCCTAATGGCCATGCCACTCCACTGCTGGCACCTGGCTGTGGCCTTGACAAGGAGAGTGTGCTGGGAAGATTTGTGATGTAAAGTTCCAGTTCTTTCTCTCTTATGTTTGGGTTGCAGAGCAGTGATTTTCATTTTAGGATCACCATTCTAGGCTTACATCCCCTAGAACTCCTGAACGTTGTTTCTTGTCTTGCTACAAGTGGTGCTAATTACTGGGCCACTGGGACACTAGGGTAAGGGGTAAGGGTAAGGGAAACAAATGTTAAAACTCTGCATGCCAGGTATCACATCTGCCAGCTCTCAAGAGTCACCCCAAACAGCAAGTTGTAAGTTATTTGAAGCACTTGGTGTCCCTGTGAAAGCTGTTCAACTTATATAAAACACCTGTCTAACATGCATTTGGGAGCAAACAGGACCCCATCTCACTCCCATGCCTCCCCATCCCTCTCTCTGCTCGCACTTCTGTTACTGAAGTTGTCCTTCAGTCCTCCTTTAGGCATCTCTGTGTGCTCCCAAACTGGAAGTTCTTCTCTTTTTAATTTATTTTTTAAGAATTAACTTATCTTGCTACATTGGCATTATGGCTTGTGTGTTGGCTGCACTCATTTGATGGCCTATATAATTAATTTTGAATGTTTGGATTCAATTTTAATTGACATCGGTTTGATAATTAAATGTAGTTCTTAGCTACTGTAGCCCAGTCTTGGCAGCATGCTCAGTTCACTGATGCAAATAAACCCCACAGAGTTGTTTTCCCTTTCAAAAGACAGCTCAGATTAAACGTTTTAACACTTCAAGGTAAGCTATGTGGTTCAGCTAATGGCTTATTTACATCAGTCTACATTTTTTGTCTCCTACTCCAAAGGAAATCTAATGGTATAAAGTATAAAGCTATAAAAAGATTTAACAGTTCTCAAGGCACTTATCAAGAGATAAACTTTCCTACCTTGCAATAAAAAAGTGGAATTAGTTTTCAAATGAAAAAAGTCTTATTTGCTGCTTGTGGATCTGAACTTGCCTCTAGCACAGCAAGTCTCATTGTGGTACAGATATCTGCCCTAAGCTCCCCCCCCTACCCACTCCTATAGCTACTACAGTCTTTCCTATACATCAGCTGTTTTTGATACACACCTTATAGCTGACTCCTTGCTTAAGTTATTACTACAGAAAAAAAAAAAATAAATGAATATATGACATTTTGCTGACTTATTTTACCTGTGGCACTCCATAGGAATTACTGTTTAGATTGCACCAGTGAATCCTGCAACTGTATGAGACTCCTCTTAGGGCTGCTTATTCTTCAGTCTGATTTTTTTGTGGCTGCAGAGGCCACAATGTGTTCTATCTTTTCTACCTTTCGTCAGTCAGATCCACATTTCAAGCAGCTTGCTAAAGTTCCAGAAAGAGAGAGAAAGTAGTGATGGAGATCAAACCCTAATAAATATATTACACACCAGCACACCATGTCAGAGCAGTTACAAAGTGTGATCAGCCATGCCTTGGAAACACAGCCACAAGGCAGAACAGTGACCTTGCCAGTAATGACACTGCACCAGGAAAAGCATCTGTTCCTGCTGATTTCAATCAGATTTGTGCTTCCTCAGTATTTTATCTGGGACAAGTGTCCTGTCTTAGGGTGAGCTTTTATGGAGGCAAAACTTAACTGAAAGAGCTACCGAGACTAATCCAAATAATTGGCATTGGGTTGAAACCTGAAATAACACCAAACAGCAACAACAACAAACAACAAACAAACACCTCATGAGTTTAACAGTACGCAGAAGCTATGCTTTCGCTGAATACCTTGAGCTTGGAAAGTCAAAGAAAATGTGGATGAATTCAGGTTCAGTAGTATCTGCAGTACCTAAAAGAGGGCTATAAGAAAGAAGGGTCAGAATCTTCAGCAGGGTCTAATGTGATGGGACAAGGAGGAAATAGTTTCAAACTAAAAGAAGTGAGATTTAGATTGGCTGTAAGGAGGAAGTTTCTTGCAGTGAGGGTGGTGAGGCACTGGCACAGGTTGCTCAGAGAGGTGGTGAATGCCCCATCTCTGGTGACATCCAAAGTCAGGCTGGACTGAGCTCTGAGCAATCTCATCCAACTGTTGATGTCCCTGTTTATTGCAAGGGAATTGGACTAGATAACCTTTAAAGGTCCCTTCCAACTCAAACAATTCTGATTCTCTGATTCTATAAACCAACAAACACAACCATTGATTTTGCTGCCAATTTAAAGCTCTGAACCCCGCTACAGTTTAACATTCCTAATAGCAAGAACCCTGTCAACCCTAGCTAGCAATTTCATAATCCAACTTTACAGTTTCCTATGTAACACATTATTTAACTCCATCAGACATTTTTGGGTCCAATTACTGAAAACAAAGCTTATTAACTGTGCTTAAGTTTGGAAAAAAACATGTTCAATTTATACAGGTCTAATTATTATACATGTCAGTAACAACATACTTGAAAGGTTAAAATGCTTGGGTTGAGTCTGATAATCTGTCAGAAATTGGTTCCACAGTTGAAGACTGCTTATTAATAATCTGTGCATGGCTGCACTTTAGTCGTCACCCTCAAGACTGAAGAAAGAAGCAACTTCCAAAGTGGTCAGCCTATGCAAATCTCAAACTGGTGAATGAATTCAGACTTCTGATGTGCCTTATGAGCAAGGTAACTATCGCAATTTCTATTTCACAGGCAGAAGGGAGGGACGAGGATATCACCACACCATCACCACAGAGAAGTTGTAGATGCTCTATCCCATGAGTTCTTCAAGGCCAGGTTGGATGGGACTCTGGGCAGCCTGATCGAGTGGCTGGCAACCCTGCCTGTGGCTTTGGGGCTGGAACTAGATCATCTTTGAGATTCAACCCAACCCATTGACTAAGACTTCATCCTAAGGCATTGCTGGTAATGCATTTGTGTTGGCCTGGCCTGCTCTGGAGGCTGCCACAGCATTCATATGAAGACCATCCCTAGGCTTCCCTGGGCTTTCTTGGCCTAGGCTGCAGTATAGTATTGTTTTTGTTGTTTTAATTTTTATTGATTTGTGAAAACATTTCAAACTCTTCTGTCATTGGATTTTTTTTCTTTCTTTGACTAATTGATAGCTGAACACAGATAGAAACATCTACTACAGTTCTGGCTCTATCGAACTTGTCCATTCTCAAGCTGTTGGCCCTGATCTTGTGCTGTTGGCAAGCTCTTCATGGACTTTGTAGGATTTAAGGTAAGAAAAAAATCTTCCACTATAAATCAGTTTTGAGGGAACAGGTGTTATTTACGTATTTACTTAGTCACACAATTAAAAAAAAAAAAAAAAAGCAATTTTCATATTTTCATATATTTACCCACAAGATTTCATAAGAAATGCAGGGTGAAATGGTACGTAGCACAAACTACAAATGTCTACTGCAGAGTAAGCCAGTCCTGAGCAGTATGGACATTCACATTTGTGCCTCTTCTCAATGCAACAGTGACAGGACAAGATGCAGTGTCCACAAGTTGCACCAGGGGAGGTTCAGGCTGGATATTAGGAAAAATTCCTTCTAAGAAAGAGCAGTAAGGCAGTGGCTGCCCAGGGAGGTGGTGCAGTCACCATCCCTGGAGGTGTTCAGGAAATGTGGGATGTGGCACTGAGGGATGTGGTCAGTGGGCATGGGGGTGATGGTTCTACTAGATGATCTTTGAAGATTTTTTTTCCAACCTTAATGATTCTGTGATTCTCATGACCAGACACAGAGGACACAGCTGGGTCAAGCAGTAGGGGCACAGCTTTTGGAGCCAGGCAATAAAGCCTCTCCTACGTGTTCTATCACGCAATTTCATGTTTCAAGATATGTCTTCAGCATTCAGCAGGACTTCAAACGGCAAGGCTTTGCCCCACTGTCAGTCTCTCCTACAGGGGCTTCCACACCAGGAGCTTCACTTCTGCAGGGCTTGGGAAATACTATTAGAGCAGCATTAAGAAACTATCCACGACATTTTCAGAGGAATTGATCAGTCAATATACACCTATCCGACAGCCGATCCGAGCATTGGCTTATCTTCCCACAGAGAAGGGGCCGAGGGCTGCGGCGGGCCCCGTACCTGCGGGAAGTGGACTCTCTGGAGCCGGGACCCGCGGGGTAGGGCGTCCCGCTCCCGCCGGAGCGAGGTGAGGCGGGGCAGGGCGGGGCGAGGCGAGGCGAGGCGAGCATCTTTTCCCTCCCTCCTGCCTCCGCCCCAGGGCTGGCGGCCGGCAGGGACGCTGAGTCTGCTCGGAGCGGAGCGTTCCGTCCCCCCGGCTGCCTCCACCTTCTTCCTCCCAGCGGCGGGGCTGGGGGCGCCGCCGAGGCCGGGGCCTACCCGCGGCGGGAGGAAATGGAGGCGGCGGCGGGGCTGGGCGGCGGCGGCGGCAGCAGCAGCGGCAATCGGGGCTGAGCGGGGAGGCGTCGCCGCCGCCCGCAACCGGGCGGGGGGATGCGGCAGCCGGGGCCAGAGCGGCGCCCCGCCGCGTAAGGCGGGCCCGGGCCGGAGCGGCGCCCCGCCGCGGGGGCCGGGGCTGCGGGAATCGGCGCCGTAGGGCCGGTAAGTCGGCGGCGCTTCCGCCTCGCGCTTTCCGAGCCTGGGGAAGGGGGAGGAGGAGGTGTTCAGCTGGAGGCCCGGCAGCCCGCAGCCGGAGCAGGCCGGGAGCCGCGGTGGGAGGCGGGTCGCCGTGCCTAGAGCCGCCGCGGGGACGAGGCTGTGTCCCCCGCAGGAGGTTACTTTTTGCGAGTGGTCGCGGAGCGGGCGGCCGAGGCCCGGCTCCGGGTGCGGTGATGGCAGGCCGGGCTGTCAGCGGCAGGGCAGAGCTGGCGGGCGCCCTGCACGGAGAGAGAAGCTTTGCTTATGGCTCTGGCAGGGAAGATTTTCTCCTCCTTAACCGGGAAAAGTTTGCTTCTGGTTAGCCAAGCTCCATCGCCTGCCTGCACCCGGATCTGGCTTTTGGGCTGTGGATAGGCTTTGCTTGACGCAGCCCATATCTGTCACACCGCAGTAGTGTCCGTGTTCCTGATGCATGCTCACCCTGCTCTTATCCCTCCCCTGAGGCAACGAGCATCTCAGCATCTATCTGGCTGGGGAAGCCCTGATGCTGGGATAACAGCTGCTGCCACGCTGCAAAGAGCGTTCAGGGCCCTGTGTGGCCCCAGTGTCTGTCTGGGAGGCTGCCTCTCAATGCTGAGCTGAACGCCTTGCAGTGCTTCCCAGCGTGGCTGCCGTCTGCCAAGCCCCTTCACACCAAGCCTGCCTATGGCCCAGGATGGTGATGCGGCTGTTGCTGGGATGCTGAATTAGTTCTCTGCCTTCCTTCCTGCTGACAGGTGAGCTACACGTGCTCGGTTTGTGAGAGCAGGTGACAAGCCTGTGAATGCTGTCAAGGTGCTAAAAAGCCTTCAGAGAGAATCAGTTTTCAAAAATACCTGTTGTAACGTGCTTTATGGCATTTAGCATCATCATTCAATTTTAAGAAGTGAGCCTGTGAAAGATTTTGGCTTTTTTTTTTTTTTTTTTTTTTTTTTTTTTTTTTTTTTAAAGTATAAGAAATTGTCCAGATCTGTTAACTTTATCTGAAGAGAAGGGAGGCTTTGATGAAAATGAATTGGATGTCTCATCTTACTGCTTTTAGTTCTTTGTTGTGCACTTCGAGTTATGTCATTAGTCACATGCTGATGATAGGCAAGTAGGTTGATGGTTGGAGGCTCCTAGTGTGCTGCTGTCATTTACTGTGCACTGTCCCACCAGGGACAGTGGCCCCTGCCCAGGCACCATAAGCTGCCAAGCAGGGGCCTATGCTTTAAGTTTTAATACTGCTTAAATCTTCAAGTCTCCTTCCATCATGTTCTGCATAGCCCTATTCATTCCCAGGGCATGTCTTTGGTTTCTGGGGATGGCTGCCAGCTCTCAGCATTGGTGGATCGTGTCTACCAGCTCTATGGCTACCAGGGCCTGGCTTGCTTCGATGATTGTCGTTCATACTCATACCTAAAAAGCTCTTTAGAAGTAGATGGAAGACCACCTTCTGGAGAGCAGGAGGGAATGGCTAAAGTAGCATAACAAGAGAATAGGACAAAACTTCCTGTTCAGGATAAATTTTTTAAGTAGATGTGATACTGAGGGACACGGCTTAGTGGGTATGGTGGTGATAGGTTGATGGTTGGACTAGATGAGGTCTTTTCCGACCTTGATGCCTTGAGCTGTCATTCTTCACTCGGTTCTGTCATTCATATGCAGAACAGGAATTTTCCCCAAAGTCCTAGTGTTTTTTCCAGATAGGATGTTCCTCACAGACAGATAACTCACTTACTGAGTCTTGTTCTTTGGTTCACGATTGTGTGTATGTTCCCCGTTGTGCTTCTGTACATGCTTTGGGAAAACTGGCACCTGACTGCTCTGGGGACTGTGTGCCAATTTGGATTCAGGGCAGATAGCCAGAGATGAAAGAACAGGGGAATGCATGGAGAGAAGGTTGGTGTTTTTTGTTTTTTGTTTTTTTTTCCTTTTACCTTTTATTTTCCTTTTTTTGGCTCCTGTGCCCCTAAAGAACACAGAATTGTAATAAGAGGGAAAAGGAGCAATTTGAAAAATCCCTTTGTGTTATGTTATGACAGGATGAACTGAGCCTTCAGCGATGTTCTTGGTTTTTCTACTTGTAAGGAAAGAATATTTTATGCAAGAAGTAAAATGTGCATTTAGAAGTTAAAGGAAACATTTAAAAGGGAGATTCAGGAGCTAATATGTATGTACGTGTGTTCACTAGAAAATAAGTGGCAGGAAAGACAAATTGCAGTAAGATCAGAGATAGACCAGGAAGTGTGATTACTGTATGTGAAAATGATGAAAAATATCTCTGTTAGGAAAGAAAAAGCTAGAGAAAGGGGAGCAACATAAACACCTTCTTTTAAAAATGTTGATGGTCACCTCATTTAAGTGAGAATAATGATTTACTTCTGTGTATCATTTTGAGTAGTTCTGCTTCTTAGGGTAGATGCAGTTTTGTTTAGATGCTGGAAGTGAGTAATCGTGCCAGCCATTGTAAGTACATTTTGATAAATCCTCTGACAACACAATTCCATCAGGGGATCTGGTTGTAGATTTGCTTTGTGCACAAACGGCTTAGTGTTTTCTTTTCAGCTTCAATGTATTGAGGGGTAATAATGGTGATTGTTATGGATGTGACTGTGATCCCGTCCCATTGCTGGCCTACCCATAGAGCAGAGGATTTGGCTGCAGGCCCTGTGGGTACTGACTGCTGTTGTTTTCCAAGTTGGAGCGCATCGGAGCTGCTCTCCCCGTGACATTCAACACAACTTCGTGGAACTGCAGTACATAAATTACTGAAAGCAACAGGGATCCACATTCCTTACTGAATGACGTGTATCCATCATCGTTATGAAAACGGTTGGCCTAGCAGGGATACTCTGACTGTCAGAGGTCTGTTTCTCCTGGCTTTATGTAGAGCAGGTGTCATGGGTTAGATGGGACGATCCGTCCCAGACCATTTTTCATGTCTTTGAAGTGCCAGCTTATCTAAAAGCAAATGTGGTGAGTTCTGGTGTCTTGAACAGAAGATAGCTGATGCTGTAGCATACTTCAAAACGAGCACCTTTGGGAGCTGATGGTTTGGAGAAATTTGGCATTATTGTAATGGTATGGTGAGATTCCTCCATCTGTTTTCAGCTGCTTGCCTTGCCTGCACATGTGTTTGGTGTACCCTGGAGACATTTCACTTCTATCAGCTCCAGTGAGAACTCTTAGAAGCATTTGCATTGCTGGAAGGTAGAAGCTAGTTGGAAAAGCAGTCAGCACCTGTAGCAGGAGTAAGGGTGTGGCAGATGGATGTGTTGGAAGAATGTCAAAAGCTTCAGTGGGTATGAAAAGGCAAAACACTGGTATGCAGCCAAAAAAATAATGCAAAATTTGCTCAGAAGCAATAACTAGCATGATTTTATGATCTTAGCTGGGAATGAGGGCCTCTCCTCTCGTCAGAGAGGAGTTCATTCAAGTGGCTGTGCAGAAATGTGATCGCATGCCATGCAGGTGCTTTTTTGTTTTTGTTTTTGTTTTTTTTTGCATCTGTACAAATCTCCCAAGACTGTTGTGAGAATCTCACTGCATAAAGTATTTGATTTAAATCCTATTTGGTGAGGAGTTTTGAAGTTGCATTATCAATGTTCTCCAAAGGAAGAGTTCACTTACTGCTGCGAGGAAACTCCTCCTGCTGGCTGTGTGGGTAATAATTAACATCATGGAAATCAAAACTTTCCAGTTGATACTTTACTGGCAACAAAAGTAACAAAATGAGTAACATTACTGCCTTGAAATACAGCTTTGGGTTAAACTTAGTGTGTTGGCTCAGTAGCATCTTGCCCGTGGTTTTTGTAGGCTGGGCAGGAGAGGAATGTCTTGTGTCCTGAGTTGACACAGGACAGTTATGAATGCTGTTAACGTTGATCTGCCTGGCTGGCAACCCTGAGGAGTGGAGCTTTCCTCATTTTACCTTCTTGTGCTGTGATCAGCCGCCTCAGAAATTTAAATGGGGGAAAAGAACTACCCTCAAAAAAAAATTGGAGGTTTGCTGCTTTGACCCTGGGCAGCCTAATGGGGGGGAGGAGGGGGGTGGCAGCCCAACTCACAGCAGGGGTATGGAACTGAATGGGCACTTTTGAAGCCCCTTCTAACCCAGAGCAATCTGTGAGCAGTCAGACCAAGGTGGGGTGAATGAGGAAAGAAATATCTCACTGATAGCAGCAGGTGCTCATATTGGCTAAGCAGTTGTTTCAGTTGAAAGAACAGGAAAAAAAAAAAAAACAAACAAAAAAAAAAACTACCAGCAAATAGAAGGAGAGGAGTCTGCTGCTTTTCTTTTGTTGTATATATGATGTACTTTCTGGACACGCTTACCTGGGGTGTGTTCAGAGAAGGGCAACAGAGCTGTGAGGGGTCTGGAGCACAAGTCTTAAGGGGAGCAGCTGGGGGAACTGGGATTGTTCAGTCTGGAGAAGAGAAGGGGAGGCCTTATCTCTCTCTACAGTTTCCTAAAGGGAGGTTGTGGTGTGGTGGGGGTTGGCCTCTTCTCCTGTGTAACTAGTGGTAGGATGAGAGGGAATGGCCTCAAGTTGCACCAGGGGAGGTTCAGGCTGGACATTAGAAGAAATTTCTTCTCTGAAAAAGTGATGAGGTGCTGGGATGGGCTGCCCAGGAAGGTGGTGGGGTCACTGTCCCTGGAAGTGTTAAGGAAAGATTTAGGTGTTGTACTGAGGGACGTGGTTCAGTGGGAAATACTGGTGGTAGGTGGACAGTTGGACTAGACTTGGAGGTCATTTTCAAGCTTGGTGATTCTGTGATATACTTAACTAGAGTTTGGTTATGGAGAGCATTTTTCTAAACTGGAACAAAAAGTATTCATGTGCCTATCTTTCCCCTTTCAAACAGGAAGCAACAACTTTATATGGCTCATGTCTGACAACATGCACCACCAGTGGCTGCTTCTAGCTGCATGCTTTTGGGTGATATTCATGTTCATGGTTGCCAGCAAGTTTATCACATTGACTTTTAAAGATCCAGATGGTAAGTTCAGTGTTTGCTGGTGTGGGAATCAAGTGTTGTTTCTGCATTAGAATTGTATAATATTATTTTTATTTTATGATCTCCGCTATCATAGTTCTTTTTGGGAGTCCTTCTACTTAACTTGGGGAAGATCTCTGATAAGTTTACTTACCGTATAGACAAACCTTCCCAGGAATGCACACTCTGTATATATGTGTATATATGTATATATATATGTATATTTTGTCATACACACTGCAAGAATATCCTGCACGAGAGCAAACCAGAGAACAAGCCATGGCATGCCCGAGGAAGTGCCTGACATTGGGAAGGCCTGACATCCCCCAGTGCTCTTTGTTTAACGATGATGACTTCAAAGAAAATCACCATATCAGTAGGACAAGGAGAGCACCGAGACATCTTGGAAACAACAGGATGACTGCTGACTGGCACCAGATAAATAGCAAATGTAAACCTTCTGATAAGATTGTGAACCTGGAGTACCCAGCCATTCGGGAAACAAGGGAGGAGGGGGGAGGCAAGGGGGAGAAAACAGGGTATAAAGGCTGTCATGTTGTGTCCATAGGCGCGCTCCTGCTTGCGGGATGTCCGCCATTGCAATCGCGAATAAATTTTGCTTTTATCAGAGATACCGTCCTGACAAAATTACTTGGATTATTTCCAACACTGGGAAAGAGGAGATGGTATAGTCATTCACATAAATGCACTTCCTGTGCAAAACGCTTCTCAGCACATTACCACTCTTTTTCAGTAGGTCTGAGAACAGAACAAATAAATCTGTAGAAATGTCAGTGCTGATATTCAATTCCTGCTTGTCCTGGTAGAAGTCTGCAAACTTTGTATGGGATCCTTTTTTCTTTTTCCTTAGTGGTCAGGAACAGAGGAAAACATGTTTTGCAGTTTTGTCTTGTGAGGTCTGCTTTTTCCGATGTACTCAGCTTGAGTATCTTCATTTCCGAAGGGGAGAATTTGTGTACAGAATAGTGTGTACAAAGCTACCTGTTTAAAAATGACCAAAATAAAGCTCCCGCAATACTAGTTTCTGTCCTCTTGTAACTGTGGCAGCATTGTGTATAGCTTGATTTCATGCAAAGCTTGTTTTCTTTTACAGCACACTTAGCCTAGCCACCTCTGCCCTGCTTCTTGCGTTCAGCTTTATCCTCTGCCGTTTGACTGACAAAGAGCTGATAGGCTTTTGCTTAGCATAAGTAACCCAGATGGTGTTAGACTGATGGGGAATTTAAGCCATTTGATGACACCACACAGCACGTTAGAGTTTTCTAAAGAAAGTCTAACGAAGAGCTGGTGTTAGGAAAAAAAAAAATCGTCCTACAGAGAGCTTATGACACAACCTACAGTTCTAAGACAGCTGTACTTGTGCATATGCCTAAAATATGCAAAAAATATGTAACTTCTGAAGCACTGGGATCACTAGTGCTATTTGTATCATTGACTTGATAGCAGATAAATATGCTAGGTGTACCTTTTAAGTCTTAAAGGTGAAAGCTATAGACTTACTTTGTAGATTTCCTCCGTTTTAGCTGTTTTTGAGCCTTGGTATATCTGCAGATGTGCCAGCCTTATGTAAGGTAGTTAAATGTTCCAGTATTTTATGCTATGCCAACTCTTGCTTCTGAGCTTAAGTATTATGTGAGTGGTTATTTCCACCAGAAGTTGTCAGAGGAACTAAAACGTACTTAAAATAATAAATAAGCAGAGCACACCCTCTGCATTTATTTGCTTTTCATTATCTTGCCTTACCATTTTTTGTCTTTTTTTCCTCTGTGCTGAATCCTCTTTCTTATTTGGATAGGAGGATCTCTGAGCAGGAGCTCCATAATTTTTTAAGCTTCAGTCTTACAAAGCCATGAGTATGTAGGTGTTGGAGTTTGCAGTGTTTATACTGGGACTGATGAAGGGAAGAATATACCAGGAGAAAGCCCAAGTAAGCATGATGGCTAATTCTGGAGGAACTCTTATTAAATTAAAAAAAATAATAATTAAAAAAACAAGCAAAAAAAAAAAACAACCCAGATGTGTCAGGGGAGGTTCAGGTTAGGTTTTAGGAAAACTTTCTTCTCAGAAAGAGTGGTAATGTGTTGGAATAGGCTGCCCAGGGAGGTGGTGCAGCCGTGTCCCTGGAGCCGTTCAGGAGAGGCGCAGATGTGGCACTTAGGGATGTTGCATTCCTTTCAGTTTCAAGTTGCTTTTCCATCTGTTCCTTTTGTTTAAATCCAGCATGAGCACAGTGGTGAAGTGCTACCTTGAAAGGGGGGGTGGGCATAAACAGTTGATGTCTTCTTGAGCATAAAACCATAAACAATTGTGGTTGCGGATGAATAAAGACTATTCATAAAAGAGTGAACTATATGAAGGGGAAAATAATGCAGTATGGATAGAAAGAAATTTTGAGGGAGAAATCCTGTTCTTTTCCCTTTGAGGTTAAGGAAAACTTCAATTTTTTTTTTTTTTTTTTCCTGCATCAAAAACACGTAAAACTACAGAATTGTGTTATTTTTCAGTTTCCCTGTAGCATGCAAATTGCAAAAAGATGCAGGAGGTTTTTCCCTTACATACTTTAATTTCGTTTGGGATTATTAGCTGCTCTAAAATAATTAAAAAGAATGAATGTATTCACTGAATTTGTTTTTCTCTTTGTGGAAGTCTCTAAGGAAAAGCCATCGTTCCAGTAATAAATAATAAAGGGATCTTGTATTCTTTAGTGCTGATTAGATCTGCTGCTAAGAAAATAAAGGTGCTCCTTAACAATGCTTTCTTTTTATTTTTTTGCTAATGTCTAAGAGTTTACAGTAGGTGAAACTTACCTATTAATATGGATGTGGGAAGGGCAGAAGCCTGCAAAAATTAGTTTCCAGGAAGTTTATTAAAAAAATAAAAGTATTGTACTGTCGTATGCATCCAGTTGTTCTTCAACTAAAGAAAACTCCAATATCATATATTATTAGATCTTAAAACCTGTGCAAACATTATTATTTTTCCTGACATTTGGATTTTCAATTTCTGTGTTTCTTTGTATGCAGTTTGTTTTTGAAAGCCCCCTCAAGAAAGATAATGGTCGTGTTTCTTTGAGAAAACTAAATTAAAATTACATCCAAAATTCCCATAGAGTATGTTCTTTAAAATATTCATAGCCTCTCATGTCTTCTCTAGTACTTTCCCATCTGGAAACAAATCGTAATGTTTTGCCTGCTTATTGCAGAAAATGTTTTTCCATTGTGTTGGCTGTAAAGCAGAAATTGTTGCTTTCCCCCCATCCTCCATAATGCTCTTATCTTTTTTCCTTCTGCAGGCTATGGTGCCAAACAAGAGCCATTAATACTGACAGCTGTGACAAAAGTGGAGGAGGCACGTGTGCCAGAGGAAAAACATTGGACTAAAGAATTCCAGGTGCGTACCGTTGAGATAAGAGTTTGTATGTATTAAAGAGTGGGAGAAAAGAGAGATTATGTAAGGGTTTCCTGTGGTTAAAGGAACTGCTAGACAGGAATCATTATTCAGACTTTAATTTTTCGTAGAGCCAACAGAATTTCTTTCAGCTTCCCAAAGCTGCTTTGTTACAGTAACCTTCTATCTGTCCAAATTAATGCACTTCCACTTCTAGGAGAATATAGTTCTAGTATATAGAATATAGCACTACCACTTTTATCAAGTCAGGTCAATCAGTTTTTGCTTGCCTTTCTTATGTAATGGCCCCATTTTGGGTTACTTGTTACAGTGTCTTAGATGTCTTGTTATAATCATCAGGTTCATGGTTCTCGAGGTCAAGCCTGAGTCTTGTCTGTTTTCATTCCTCTTGGTTCTTTGCCTGGTCTTTCTGATTCTTTTTTATCAGATTCCATTTTTTTTCTTCATCTTCAGTGCTCTTTGTGCTTTACATTGCAGAATTTGTCCAAAGTGAAACACAAACACAGTAGTATTCAATACAAGTTGATCCAACTGCACAGTTCTGTACTTTCAGAAATAAAGCAGAACAGATGCAGTTCTTAGCAAATTCCTTGCTAATTCTCAAGGAAACTGAGAATTCCAAATGCGAATGTGAACTTAAGACTAGGTGTGCCATTGGATAAATCAGTCACCTGATATTTAGAGTATTTCTTTAAAGCAGTATGGAATGTGGATATCTGTATAAGCAGGGCACTTTGTTTTCCTTATGTTTAAAAAAAAAAAAAAGGAAATTTAAGTTTTCTTCACTGTACTTGGGAGAAGGGCTTTGTTCAGTGGAAGTCTGGCAGTAGCAAGTCTTAATATCTTCCTTTAGTTGTATGGAAGAGGATAAGAGGTTGTTGATCTAAAACTATTCCCTCTTGACTTTGTGACAATGTGAACCACAGAACAATAATATTAATCCTGGTTGCATGCAAAAGGAATTGGTTTTGATAAGCAATCTGTCAGGCCATCCAAATTGCATCTTGAACAGAGAATGAATAATTGGGACAAAATGTAAAACCATCCCTTTCTCATATGTTGCTTGGGCACTATGTAAAGTACCATCTGAATAAAGAAACAGATGACAATGCTTGGTGGCATTGGACCTGGTCAAATTCAGCTTGTTATATTTACTTGAGTAATAATGAAGTCCCTCCAGAGTGAAAGCCTGAGAGTTAGCAGTGGAAATAAGAATGATGTACTTCACTTTGCAGTGTGGCTTTCTAACCTTGTGCTTGCTGCAAAAGGTAACAGCGTTAAAATAAGGAAGTTGTGAAGCTGAAGAAAAGTTTGACACCATAATGTGCTGTGCCAAAACTATAAGTGAATTTTTCTTTGCTATTAACAAAGAAATGGCAGTGTAAAATCTGTTTTTCTGTGAACAGTGTTATCTCTTTCCTTCCCAGATCCAGGTGTGTAAATCACACTTAGTGGAAAGAGGAGGACTCTTCAACAGAAAATTAAAATTTCTCTTCATCTGTGTATCAGGCAATCTTGTTCTTTCTCTCTCCCAATTAACCATGAGGCAGAGGGATGTGGTTGTAGTCAGGGCTCTCTCCTCTGGAACGGACTGCCCAGGGAGGTGGTGGAGTCACCGAGCCTGGGGGTGTTCAAGGAAAGGCTGGATGTTGTGTTGAGGGACATGGTTTAGTAGGAGCTATTGGGAATAGGTGAACGGTTGGACTGGGTGATCTTTTAGGTCTTTTCCAACCTTGGTGATTCTATGATTCTATGATTCTTAGCCTCACAAAAGTTAAACAGGTCATCAGTTTTTGGATAAGAGGAATGCCACATACCAACACGTACAGCAGCAGTGCAGGAAGGAAACTGTTACTTCTTCAGTTTATGTTTAGTAGTGTTATCATGAGCGTAGGGATCATTATCATGAACAGTTTGAGGACTTTTACAGTTTAGAATTTGATCTGAAACTAAACATTTGCACTTTGTTTTTTCTTTCTCCCCTCTATATTATAAAGCCTACTGGAAAAGCTTTCACTGGAAATCTGCTACACCATCCCTTGGTTCATATGGAAAGACTTGAGCTTCTCCGGAATGTCTGCAGAGACACTGCATTGAGTAATCTCTCTCACACTGCAGTTTCCAAATTCGTCTTGGACCGAATATTTGTGTGTGACAAGCACAAGATCCTGTTTTGTCAGACGCCAAAAGTGGGCAACACTCAGTGGAAAAAAGTCTTGATCGTTTTAAATGGTATCTACTCAGTTGTGGGTGTGTGGGTTTTTTTGAGGGGGAGGAAAGAGCAGAATTGGTCCAACTGGGACAGGACTAAAATGGATTCTTTCTGCCTTTCAGTACACTGATACTTAATTTCAGCTACTCATTCGTCACAGTTGCTTCTAATCCTTTCAGAAGATCTATTTTTAAAGAAAATAAACCTGTTCTTTCTGTGAAAATAAGTACTGTTAATGTTTGACTCAAAAATTCTTTGAGTCAGTAGTGCACATATGCATGTGGTAGGTAGGTTTGTTATCTTTGAAGGGGTGGCACTGATTTAAAGGGTTTGAAACAAGTAAATTACAAGGTACCACAATTCCCTAAGAAATGACTGTACAAAATCTTGAACCCACCAACTTACAACTTCACTCTTTAAGGCTCGAGGAAAGCTTATTAAAATTCAGCATCTGCTGTGGATCTGTGGTGGTGAAATCATGTGTATGTGTAACCACCAAGCCTCATATGAGTTAAGGAGATTCTGAGGCACTTCAGAGTAGAATTTCATCAACAAAGGTGTGTTATAAAAGACTAAAAGAAGGAGTAAAAGGACTGGTGTTTGAGTAACAAGCTATGAGGCATGCTCTGTCTACTTGGACCTAGAACACTCCTTCAGTAGCATGGTATGCCAATACAAATAAGTGGTTTCTTCAGAGTTTCCCACTGCACCACTGGGTGCACACATGCTTAGCTTGATTGTATTTAATATAACACACCTTTGTTTAACTTAAGAGATCATCTTTTACCAGGACTGTGTCTTTCCTATGTATAGCCAGGTCAATTGGAGCCCTTTGGTGGCTTTACAGGCAACATGGTTCATCAAGGTATAGCTGATACCTGAATACTATAAACCTATATTTCTTGTGATGAGAACCCTCAGGACAGCCAGCTCTACACTTCTGTTTATGTTCTCTTGACCTTGCATGAAATAGTTCGCATACCAATAAGGAAACAGTCACAAGTTGACAAAGGAGCTGTGTCCCTCAGCAAAACGTTTGTTCTAAGGAGTATATCTCCAAAGACTTGTATATTAGTTTCAGTCTTGATCTATGGATCAGAGCTTAAAATCCAGAGAAGATACGCGGGCACAGAGGTACACACTTGTTTCTTAAATGCCTACGTAAACTGCATTGGAAAAAAATACTGAGTGTGAAACTACATGAGTGCATTAGAACTACCTTCCTTTGCCTGATTTTAACAGAGAACATACAAAGAATCGCTCAGGACTGGCAGGGTTTTTTGTCGTTCGGTGGAGGATAACTGATGTCTTACTAGCAGAGAACCTTTTTCTTTAAGATTCCAAGTTCTGGCATGCTGGATAATGATAGAGAATTGTGTCTGAATAAATATTGGTCTCTTCTGCCTTGTGCTGCCAGTATGTGAGTATGTGCTGATGAAGACCATCTCTTTCACTGTTGTAACTTTTGTCTCTTTGGGTAGTTTCCACAAATGGAACTGATACTTAGAGGGGAATACTCTGCTTCTGAAAGTGGTATGTGTAGGTTCAGGATGTAGAAACAGCTGTGGCACTGCTGGGAAACAAATTCTGATACTGCTTGTATTCATCCAGAGCTAAGGTGCAATAAAAGCTTTCAGTTGCTGAGGTTATCTAATCTGACATCTACTGTGCACGTGGAGTTCCCCTGGAGTGCCAAAAAATGTAATTAGAAAACTAAAATTAATAAAGTATTTCCCCACACATACAAAATGATAAAACTGAGAATCTGAGTTGCGTGCATTATTCATCACAATTCTGACTGCTCCTAAGGTTTTTATTGAAATGTTAATTATCTACATTACTTTTGTGGTAGAAATATTGGAACAGAGAATGCCACAGAGACTTTCAACTAAACAGCTTGCTTTGCATCAGCCTGTTCTCAGTGTGTGTTGGCTTTCTGAAATGATGCTTTGTGTGAAGGCTTACTCCTGAGGCCCAAGGGGTCGCATAAGATGTTTTTCAAGGTCATAAAAACTTCCAGGATTGGATTCTTAAAAAGAATGCATGAGAACTTAGTGACAATTTTTCTTGTCAGTTTACATCCTTGGAGGGAGGGGGAGGGGGTGGGGAGGGGGGCTGAAGAATATCTGAAGCTTTTTTGTTGTTAATTTTAGTGCTTATCAATCTGTGTGATATTGTATGATTGGAATTTTTGTTTGAGCATAGTGTAGTCATTAAAGGAATTTTATGGATCCTGAGAGCAAAATGCTTTTGCGTTGGCACAGTTCCAAAAGCGGCCCACAGCATTTATTTTTTGCTGGTGGTGGAAACTCAGAAAAAGTGCTGATTCCTTCTCTGGAATTAATTCTCAAAGTCTTCCCCCATTTGTATGTGTGGGCAGAGGAAAAGACAGTGGGGACACTGAAACGGGAAGTTATGGGCTTAAGCATAATTGCTGATGAAATTCTTCTAAGCCCCATGGCCTTGGATTTTGGTGTTAGTTAGCCATGAGAACTGAGCTTGTTTAGCTTGGAGAAGAGAAGACTCCAGGGAGACCTCCTTGTGGCCTTCCAGTACTTCAAGGGAGCATATTAGCAGGAAGGGGAAGGCTGTTTACGAGGGTGGATAATGATAGGACAAGGGAGAATGGTCTTAAAGTGAGGCAGGGGAGGTTCAGGTTAGATATTAGGAGGAAGTTTTTCACACAGAGGGTGGTGACACACTGGAACAGGTTGCACAAGGAGGCTGTGGATGCCCCATCCCTGGAGGCATTCAAGGCCAGGCTGGATGTGGCTCTGGGCAGCCTGGTCTGGTGGCTGGCGACTGTGCACATAGCAGGAGGGTTGAAACCAGATGATCATTGTGGTCCTTTTCAATCCAGGCCGTTCTCTGAGCTTTACAGTCAGAATCTTTTGTCATTTGACAGCATCAAGTATTGTAACCATAAACACTGAAAATGGGGGAAATTGGAAGATAAACTAAAAAGCTGTCAGCCAAAAGCATGCTCAGTTTTGCTTTTTTTTTTTTTTCCCCCTTTTGAAAAATCCTCTTGCTCTCTTTTCAATTTTTGTAGGAGCATATTCTTCCATAGACGAGATCCCCGAAAGCATTGTACATGATCATGAGAAAAATGGCCTTCCACGTCTGTCCTCCTTCAGTGACTCTGAAATTAAAAAGCGGTAAGAGATGAATGGCTTCCTGGGGACGTGGCAGGGGCTTGGAGTCAGGAGTGGGGTGAGCAGACTGGAGAGCAGACATTCAGCTGAAACACTTGGTGCTGAAGCAATGATTTGTCTAACTACCTGACATTGAAAATTGCAACCCTCTTTGTATTTAGCTGCACTGAGTTACTTTTTCTGTGTGATTGTGTATTTTACTTTTATTTTGAGCTTACCCTCATAACATTAAAAATATCTTGAATTCAGAGTTTTCAGCATCATAGAGGATTTGGTCTCCTGTTTATTTGGATTGTGATAAACTAAGCTTCTTCAGCTGTAATAGAATGTGGAGGATGAGGAAGCTCTACTGACATTTTGTACTGTATGCAAAAACTTATAGTGAAAAATACAGACATTGTATTTCAAGTCCTACTGATGATAGTATTGATAGATTATGGAAGTAGCATATGATTTACATTGCTCTCCCTGCAGTCAGTTTCCATACAGTTTGTAAGACTTTGCTAGGTGCTGCTTATATTTTCATAATTATTCAATCTTATTTTTTTTCCTTCTTCTGTTTAGGCTGAATTTATACTTCAAGTTTTTTATTGTTAGAGATCCATTTGAAAGACTTATTTCTGCATTTAAAGACAAGTTTGTGCACAATCCTCGCTTTGAGCCTTGGTACCGACACGAAATTGCTCCCAGCATCATTCGTAAGTACAGGAGAAATCGCCTGGAGACCAAAGGGCTGCAGTTTGAGGATTTTGTTCGCTATCTGGGTGACCCCAATCACCGATGGCTGGATGTCCAGTTTGGTGATCACATTATTCACTGGGTAACCTACGTGGAACTCTGTGCCCCCTGCGAAATCACGTACAGTGTGATTGGACACCATGAAACCCTGGAGGACGATGCTCCCTACATTTTGAAAGCAGCCGGCATAGACCGTCTGGTATCGTACCCCACGATTCCGCCAGGCATAACAGTGTACAACAAAACAAAAGTAGAGAGGTATTTTTCAGGAATCAGCAAGAGAGACATCAGACGCCTCTATGCTCGGTTTGAAGGCGACTTTAAACTCTTTGGGTATCAGGAGCCAGATTTCTTGTTTAAGTGATGTTTGGGAGAAGCTCTGGAGAAGTGTCTTAATTGAAACCTGTGTGAATACCAGCTGCAACGCTGACAGAGATGAGAATGACCTTTTGTTTTCTAGCTTTTTGATGTTGCTCCGTTCTTCCATGAAACATGTGTCATATGAAGAGTTAGGGACTTAAAGTTGTTGCTTACTGACCATATTTTCAATATGTGACACTGCAGTCTGTTAGGAATGAAGTCAGTTATCTAAAACACAGGATTTCACTTCTCTCCCTTCCTTGCAGGGGGAAAAAGAAAAGGGAAAAACAAATGGACGATAGTCTTCCTCCTCCTTCTCCCAGGCAGAATGCAATTTAAAAATGTTGTGAAGTATTTATAAAGATGGCAATTTCATTGCAGGTTAATGCTGACATGTTTGTGAGCTCGATGATTCATTCTCATGAGAAGGGCATGCAGTCTCCCATGAGCTTTGAAAATTAGAGGCCAGTACAGGACTAAAGACTGATTGAATGCTTTACAAGTAAAATCATCTAGTTTCTGTCATGTGGCTGCTATAATAATAGAAATGCTGATCTAATCCCATTTTTGTTTGTCACAAAGTGAACCTAATTAGACAGAAGCTTTAGAACTGTTCAGAAAGGGGCTGGTTCTAAAGCCCAGTTATCTTTGTACTTTTGTCAAGTGTTTACTGTACTTACTACTGGTCTATTGAGCATCATCATTCTACCTTTGATTTTCAAGGTATTATTTAACTCCTGGCTATGTAAGTTATCTGAGAACACCAGAATCAAATGGAGCATAGGAGAATATGCATAGAAATATGAAGCCGTTAGGGGAACCCTAAGGAAAATTAATTTAAAATAATTAGTTGTATTTGTGGGAGCACATACAGAAATCAAAGATGCCACACATTTTGTTTTGTCTTCTAACAGTGGAGATTAATAAAGAAGCCACAAAAGCAGGTCGACATATGGAAGAGCTGCTAAAGTTACTTGGATTAATGGTCTTCCTTTTTCTTATATCCTGCCTTGCTCAGAGTTCTGTACCTTGCAGAACAGAACGTTTGCTTCCCTCTGAAAATCTATTCCCCTATTGCTGAAGTAGGCAGTATTTGGATCCTTCCGTTTTCATTCACTGCCATGGTGCCCGGAGTTTTAAAAGTCCAACATTTGTGTTACCAACAGGTGAGGTGGCAGCTTGCCAGGAGTGTGAATTTCGCTTACATTTCTGTACATGTTTTGTGTGTCAAAAAAACAGCAAACCAGAACTGAATGAATGCAGCCATAATAATTGCCTGTGCTTGCATTCTGCCCAATAAGGAGTTGTCCCATGTTTGAGCTCACCAGCAATAAGCATCAGCGTGCTGCTGCCTCATCCTGCAGTTCGTGGGAGAGAGACCACAAGCCCAGACTGCAGCCATCAATCTGTCCAAAGTGAGCATGCAACCTGTGCTCTGAAATCCTGATCCTAAAGGATTACTTTTCAGATCAGTGTAACGTTGCTGGCTGGAAACGCTGCTGGCTGTCAGTGCTATGGAATCTGCTTTTCAGTGCAGCCCCAGCATGTTTTCCATAGCTTCTCTATCAGCACAAGGAAGCATCTTGGACTTGTGAAAAAGGAAAGCTGTGCCAAGCTGACATGGGCTGCCATCTGCAGAAAGGAAGCCCTGTTGTAGCTGGATGTGGTTTCAGAAAGATCCCAACAGTCTCACTGAAATGAGAGAGGATCACTCACTGAGCATCATGAGAAGAGAACAGTCCCAGGTGGCAAATCTCCAAAGGTGGGATGATTATTATTATTATTTTGAGAAAAAGCAATGGTTACAGTGCCCTAACTTGTTAGTTCTTAACAAACGATAAAAAGATGTTAACAGCTCCAGGTTTCTCTGTTTTTCTTAATATGGGAGCTTAGCAAAATGTATTGTTAAACACATTTTGGAGCTAATGAGCTGATCAATTACCTCTCTGCGGATCTAAAATGTAACAGTGTGAATGATGTATAGTGAATTCAGGCCTTAAAAGTTTAATTCTAATAAAGATGAAAGTAGAATTGTTTTCCACTGAAAGCATAAGTTACTGATACAAATGTATCTGGTTTTATTGTCTCGGGTAAATTACTTCATGTATCAATTGTTTAAAAATGGCCAGGTGGGAAGTGCTGCATGAATCTCCAGTAACAGCATCTTTTTTTTTTCTAATGGCTTTCTGAGTTGAGTTCTCTGGGCTCCTGAGACTGAAGGAATTCGTTCCAGAGTGGGCAGAGTATGCTATGTTGGGAAGGAGGCTCTTGCTCTGCTACTTATAATGAATTAAATGGCTGTGTTTTATTTTAACTTATTGGGACACTGTGCAAGGCTTTTACAAATTCAGTGGTGTGTATGAATGCCATTAGGCCATTAGGACATCATTTGCCTAGCAGATACAGATAATATTTGTGCCATACTTGGGGAACTCCTGGACTTAATTCTTGTTTTGTGCCTATCTCTGTCTCTGGCTATGGCTTTTTTGTTGGTTTGTTTTGTTTTGGGTTTTTTTTGGTGGTTGTTTGTTTTGTTTTTGTTTTTTTTCTCAGCAGCTTTTGAATCCTTTGGCCAATTGGAACATTAACTGGAACAAAGGAGAGTTGAACTGTTATAGAATCACTGAATCGTTAGGATCAGAAAAGACCTCTAAGATCGCTCAGTCCAAGTGTCAGCCCACCCCCACCAAGCCCACTGCCCACATCCCTCAGTGCCACATCCACACAGCTCTGGAACACCTCCAGGAACAGTGACTGCACCACCTCCCTGGGCAGCCTGTGCCACTGCATCACTGCTCTTCCTGGGAAGAAAGATTTTACAATATCCAACCTGAACCTCCCCTGGTACAACATGAGGCCATTCCCTCTCATCCTGTTGCTGTTACCTGGGAAAAGTGGTCAATCCCCCACCTCACTACAACCTCCTTTCAGGTCATTGTAGAGAGCAATTAGAATTTTTTTTGTTGTTTTGTTTTTTAATGTGAGTTGTTACCCCTCTTTCTTGCAATAAAAGGAGATCCAGAATTTACTTGCCTGTGAACTGTCTTTACAGGTGATGCCTAACTTCTTTTCTCTGCGCTTCCCACAGTAAATTATCAAGGTGTGCTTTCTGATCATAGGCAATGAGGATGTTTTTCAGTAGTTAGTATATTCATGCAGGTTTTTATTTTGGGAAGTGTTCTTTATAAGAAGTAGCAACTCAAAAGTGCCCTGAGAATACAGATTTTTCCCAGATAACCCTGTTGTTTCCTATTTGTTATATCAGTATTTCCCTGGGTGCTGCTGAGGGTGGCAGCTCCCTGCTGCAGGCACCAGCTCTGTTGTCAGCTCCACGAAGCCATCAGACAGTTTCAGCTGCTGTGTAACATTACTTTTTTCCACATGCTGTTAATAATTTTGTTGGCTGGGAAAGCCACATTTTGATCTTATCTGCACTCCAGACAGTTTGCGGAGAAAAAAGATTATATAGGGATTGCTTAAATTTATTTTCTTAGATGTTAAGGATGCCTTGTCAGTGTCTGTACCTGATGCTTGATGAACAAAGAGAAAGATGAGTGATATTTCTGCTTCACGGTCTTATTGTGGTTTACACGGGAGCCCCATGGAAATGCGAAGAGACCTGAAAGGAGGTGTAAATTCTACCTGTGCTTGTTTAAAATGTAAGGGTGTAAGGGAAACATGGCATGTGATGTGGATCCTGGAGGTCTGTCTCAGTTATTGCTTGTGACGTGCCAGCTGCAGAGGCCAGCGTGGGTCCTCTTCTCATGCTTGAGAAGACCTCTGTGATGTCAGAAGCAGCCTGTGGGTGGTGCAGAACTCCCCTCAGCCTTTCTGGGCTGATGCTGTGGGGATGGGTTTACCATTAAGTTATCCTCTTAGCAGCAAAGCCTGTCGTAACCAGGGTGAAGCGAGCAGTGTGAGGCCTGTGGATATGCAGCTGGTGGCCACGGGCTGCTGTAGGAGCAGATTGCTGCTCAGGGCTCACTGCTCTGAAGTCAGCATTTTCCCTTTCAATCCAGGCAGGAGGGAAAGGGAAGAAAGCTGGGTGTTTGCTTTGTGGCATAAAAGGAAACCCCACTGGAAGAAATTCTTGACTGTTAAATCCAATGTGTGGATGTACGAGGCTGAAAGAAGCAGCCTGCAGCCATGTCAAAGCCCTGGAGATACTGGACTCCGTGCTGAGAGGAGCATGGGGAGTCTCTGCTAGAGGTGTTAGAGGAGCAGTGTGCCACATGTGCCATGTAAATGCATACCCAAGGAGCAGCCACCAGCCTAAGAGAGTGCACGTGGCAGCGTGAAAGCATAAAGCATCTGCTCTTGGTGCCTGCTTGATGGCACAGCAAGGAAAAAAGCGCTTTCCCTGGAAAGAAAGTAATTAAAAAATAAGGCTAGAGGGTACACTGTGAACTGCAGCACCTACCTGACTTCCCTGGATGCGTGGAGCTCATGGGACAAAAGCAAATTTGCAGATAAGATGGTATACTTGAACCATCCAGCACCTGCACGCCTTCTGGAAAGCTATATAATGCTGAGAAGCCAGCTAAGGCACCCAGCGATGCCAAAGCAAATGGTTCTCATCTAGGGAAAAGGTATGGCTATGCTGGAGGAAGTCTTTGTGGAATAACTGGGTCTTTTGACAGCTACAATTCAGAAACCTGTGTGACTTAAGAAGTTGGAACATTTTGTCTCCTAGACCCTTTTCTTCCTCTTCTCCATAGTCTGTCTTTTTAATTCAGTTTTATTTCCCTTCTTCTGAGAGGCCTTTATATGACATGTGACAGCATGACACCTGCCATTCTTATCAGAAAGGTGGATGAGGTTGCAGGAAGAACAAAACATCCTTTGTAACACTGGAGAAGATGAAGAAATTGAGATAAGGGAATTGCTATGAATAACTGTGGCAATGGTGAAACACGAACATTGCATGAGCTACCAATTCAGTGTTTCAGTGGTCAGGAATCCACTTAAGGAAAAATATTGCTGTTCTCTATTTCGAATCCTTGTTCATATGTTTCGAGTGAGTTCCAGTAAGGTTTTATAGCAGGTAGATTTGAAATCTGCCATACAGCTAACCTTAACTACAGATCTGCCTGTTTTACTTTCATTCTGCTTTATGCACTGAATAGAGAAATAGCAGGCTCTTTTAACTTACTGTTTCTCCAGTTTCTGGCTGTTCTTTGAGATGTTCTACCTTTTGTCTCTTAAAAAGGCAGTGAGCGTCCTGGAGCAGCCAGGTCTCCCAAGTGCACCTCTATGCCTCTGTCCTCATCACAGGCTGCTTTCATCTGCCAGCATCCCTTTGCCTTTCATTAGCTTTTCAGCCTAGCTCTTCACTGTGAAGCCTGCCGAGATTTGTATTTATGATTAAAATTACACATTGAGAAATGTGTGGGGGTAAAGGGATTAGGGAAACAGTTGCAGCAAGAAAAAAAAAAAAATACCAAAAGACAATGCATGAGGAAGGAACTTCCACACCTGTTTCACATTTCCACACCATTGCTCTGGTTTGTATGCTCTTGCTTGGATGCTTTTGGAACCTATGAGATTTTCCTGCTGGTGTCTCAACTGTGTGCATGCACTTGTTATTCTCTGGGGTAATTGGGACAGGCTCCTAGGCTGTCCTGTCAAGTGCTACGTGTCTGCATGGCAAAGATGTAGCAAAACTGATATTTCCTTGATTTGTGTCAGAATTGCTTCCAGAAGTAAGAAAAGGTGGAAAAGCTTGGGGTAGGAGCTTTCCACCTCTTCATTTAATTTCAACATGCTGTTTAAAGATACCTCTATGTGGGATTTTTAAGACACAGCAGTAAGGTGCAGTTGGCTGGGTTGTGTTGTTTTTGGGTTGGTTGTTTTTTTAATTGTTTGTTTTTATGTATTTAGGATTGGATGAATAGCTTCTTTGAAATGCTATTCTGATGGAAAACAAGGCAGGTGCCTTATTACTGTCACCAGGTGAGGGCCTGTCGTATGATCGCTTGCCAGACAGAGAAAATCACTTCATTAGATAGTGATTTTTTCTTTAATATAATCCTCTTACTGACGGATTTTGAGCTTAAAATACACCATGGCCAATTTTCTTTGTACTCTCTTCTCCTATACTAGGGCAGTATTTGCAGAGTTTTCATACTTCTGCTATTTTGGACCCTCTTTTCTGAAGCTTCTGGTTGGAAATGCTTCAGATTTAAACATTTTGGAATTTAAGGAAAGTGTGTAACTGGACTATAGATAGGCCAGAAGGACAATGTGAAGACCCAGCGGGCTTTAACGCAGAGCTGTATGCCAGCGGTGTGACATGGCTTTGAGAAAGCGGCCACCTGCCTGCATGCATGCAGCAACCTATTTCCACTAATGACCACTGTATGTGGATGTGGTGAATAACGCTGTGGAGAGACGTTACCTCGATGCCAGTTCTCATTGGTGGTGATAAGGGGGGATCATAGAATCATTAAGGTTGGAAAAGACCTTTCAGGTCATCTAGTCTAATCATCAGCCCACCCACCACGTCCCTCAGTGCCACGTCCACACGGTTCTTGAACACCTCCACGGGTGGTGACTCCACCAGTACCCTGTACAGCGTGTTCCAATGCCTCACCACTCCTTCTGAGAAGAATTTTTTCCTAATATCCAACCCGTGTCTCCCCTGGCACAATTTATGCCATTATCTCTAGCATTCAAGAGGAATGAAGAGGTCTGCCTGCCAGAGAGCAGAGCTCCTGGCTTGTGTAGCTGTCCGAAAGTGTACTGGGCAAATGAAGGGCTGGTGGGAGAAGCTGACACCCAGAGAAGGAGGGGAGCCAAAAGACAACATAGTTGTAGACACCCAGTCTGTATAAGCCAGGAGCCAGCTGGGGCTGGAGGCTGGGAGGACATTTCCACATCACCATGTTGGTATATGGAAGAGAAGGGTCAGCAGAGGTACAAGAAGCTAATCTCATGCATCCAGCCCCATCCTGTATGCTAAGCTATAGAACTTGTTCTCTCCTGCCTTCTTTTGATAATCATACTTGGAAATGTTGGAAGGAACGCAAACTTCTGTAAGGAGGAAAGAGTTTAAACTTTAACTCCCTAACTTTATTTCTGTAGCTCCAATCTTACGGTGCTTCAACCTGTCCATGTTTGAGTTGGACGTGGTGCAAACAGACATGACAAGACAAGAAGGAAGAGTACTGTGGAGTAACTCCTTCATTTTGACAGCAGTAAAGCGCTACCCTTCTCAATACAATGAAATAACCTCACTGTATTTTCTGTGCCCTCCCCAGTCCAGGGGGAAATTGGCAGCACACTAACATATGATTTCTTCTTCTCACCTGGATGCCAGCCCCAGCCCAGCAGGCTGACTTGAGTGCCTGTACAGCACAGGGCACACGGAAACCCCTGAGCAAGGAGACCCTGCGAGGCACCGCCGCTCGGATGGGTATTGCCTCCTGCAAATGAATCATGAAGCTTCGGTTCTCCTCTTCTTCCCTGTCCTAGATGTGCAGAATGATGAGTGCTTTTTCTGCAAAAGGAAGCTGCTGCTGTCAGAAACAGAGGTGGTTGCTGCGGGCATAGTACATCTAATCTATTTTATTGATGGCTGTGCCGGGTGAGCAAAACTTTTCCCTATGAGGCTGTGAGTATTAAAGATATTTATAACATTCTTAGGGAAAGTGTGAAGTTCCTGTAGGAGACAAAGCAGAAATCAAATATTAATGCCTCTATTACCAGCAGATGCTTTTAAAAGACAGTTGTAACCTATGGGTTCAATCATGCAGATTGAATTCAGCATGTAGGCTGCCACCATTTACTGCTAGTGCAGATGATGCTGAATGCTGTTAGGAGCTAATCTGATGCATTATTTTAATTTTTCCCTGACTCAAAAATGATCAGACGTGGATGTGTTTGCTGTCAGTGCCACAGTCTAACACTCCAGGTGATGAGTGATAACTCTCATCAGCCACCTGAAAGTTTCACATGGAGTTGAGAGCTTTTTTCTCAGTGCTCTATTATGAAACATGTGGAGTCTGCTAAGTGTCTAAAAGCACAGAAAGATTTACAGAGTCAAGCAGTCTTTCCACTACTGCCTGCTCTTGTGCTCTTTCAATTCTAGCCCATGGCCTCTATGAATGGAATATGATTTCAATACACAAGAGACTATAATAATTTTCTGTCAGTAAGACACATGCTACATTCCCAGTGGTTCTTGGTGTCTGTGGAGTTGCTTTTGGGTTTTGCTTTGTTTAAGGCATGTGGGATTGGTGGTGAGTTCTGCAGTGTGACTGGATCCTGGAGCACCTTGTCTGCAGCTCTAAGGAGCCTAGGACTGCCTCATGGCATTTGGCTGAAGCAGCCTCCTTTACAGAATGGATTGATTAAAGTTCCAGCCATAATAAGGCTTTCTAAACACGTTAGCCTTAAATCTCTGACTTTTATTACTTCTAATTTAGCCAGTCTTATCAGGCTGAAATCTCCTGCAGTTGGTGTACCTCAATACTGACTTGCTAAAAGCTAAAATTCTTGTGCCATTTCTGGGAACACTGTTTGGGACAGCTGCTTAGGTCGTGTTGAAAATTTTACTGTGCTGTACTGTCGGTATTTAGTTAGTTAGTTAGTTTCGCAATTGATGAAGGACTTAAAATTCAATGAGAAAGTAAGGTTTGAAATGTGTCTTTTGATGTTTGTGTGATTAAAACCACTTGAGAAACTACAAGTCTTTGAAGAATTCAGGCCACACAAACTTGGAAAAGCCCTAGAGCTTGATGTCTAAACTCATCACAGAGGGTATGACTTGTCCTGGTCTGCAAATGGTGAAGAAAGCTCTACTATCAATCGCTGTTCCCCATTGCAGTAAACTGCTGCAGACCAGCTGCAAGGTGTAAGTGGTGACTGCCCTCTCCCCCTCTTTCCCTCACACCTTTGCATGGGAGTTGTTCTTACTTCAATGTCACATGCTATTGTTTTTACAGAATCCATATCTCATTCATTGTCCTGGAGAGATGGGTGTCCCTATCTGGAAAAAAAAAGTAAGATGCCTGTGGTTCTTGAAGGAGCTAGGAGGTAGATATTGAGAGAAGGGAGAGAACTGCCCAAAGGAAAAAAATTATTAAGCAATCACATGGGACAGTTTGAGTGGGAAGGGACCTCAAAGCCCACATAGTCCCAACCCCCTGCCATGCACAGAACTGTCCAGAGCCCCATCCAACCTGACCTTGAGAGCTTCCAGGAATGGGGCACCACAGATTCTCTGGGCAGCTGTGCCAGCGTTTCACCGCCCTATGAGTGAAGAATTTCATCCTGATATCTAATCTAAATCTTCCCTCTTTTGGTTTAAACCATTCCTCCTTGCTCAGTCACTATTAGATCATGTAAAAATTTGCTCTCCCTCCTGTTTATAAGCTCTCTTCAGGTACTGGAAGGCTGCAGTGAGGTCTCTTCTCCAGGCTGAACAAGCCCAGCTCCCTCAGCCTCTCTTCATAGGAGAGGTGCTCCAGCCCTCTCATCATTCTTACATTCCACCTCTGGTCCCACTGCAATAGCTCCATGCCGTTCTTGTGCTGGAGGTCCCAGACCTAGAAGCAGTTCTCCAGCTGGGGCCTCACAAGGGCAGAGCAGAGGGGGACGATCCCCTCTCTCTCCCTGCTGGCCAGAGATGTTGATGCAGCCCAGGATACAGTTGGCCTCCTGGGCTGCAGGCACACTGCTGGCTCATGTCCAGCTTTTCATCCATCAGAACCCCCAAGTCCTTTCTCCACAGGACTGCTCTCAATGGGTTTTTCTTGCAGTCTGTACTCACATCTGAGATTGCCCCACCCCATGTGCAACGCTTTGCACTTGGCCTTGTTGAACTTCACTAGGTTCACATGAACCCACTTCTCAAACTTGTCCAGGTCTCTGTGGGTGGCATCCCTTCCCTCTGTTGTGTCAATTACACCACCTCGCTTAGTGTCTTCTGCCAGCTTGCTGAGAGTGCACTCAATCCCACTATCCCACAATCAATTCAGTAGTTTTTACAAAACTTTGAGTGATGCTAATTAAGACATATAACTGTCTTCACAAATGGCCACTAATAATGAGTTCCTCATTCACTGACCGCAAACTTTGCAACGTAACTTGCAGAAGTACTTCTTGTTTACAGCTGCAACCGAAGACAGTTGATGCCATAGGCTGAATATAAAATTAAATCCAATTTTAGGTGCCACAGATGAGGCTTGAAAACAGGAGGATATTTTTTCCTTAGATTTCTTTTTGTCAGATCTCCACCTTTAAGTCTGTGTTAGTATGTGTTTAGGGATAATAATTGCTGGCAGCAAAACTCTATAGCAATAGAGGATTTTCCCAGTCATGCTCTAAGCAGTGTCATATAAACACCTGATTTGACCACTCTAACATTAGCATTACTTACCTTTTGACCTTGACTACACAGCTCCAACACTGGAGGAGTTTGGGGGAGAATGGTGTTGGTGTGAGCAGCTATGTGCCATGACAGAGTGCGTTTCTTGAGGGACAGTGACATTAGTTCACTCTAGTGGTGAAAATGTGAAGAGCACATGTCAAAAGAAAGCCAAAATATACACTTACCCTCACTTCAATCTTTATTCCAGAAAAAAGGGTTTATCTGTGTAATTCTTCTCCGTTATGGGATGTGCATTAATGCACTGTGGAATTTGTGATACACTGCATGTATTTCACTTGCAAATGCATGGGGCTGGATGAGGTTCAACTAGAGGGTGATGTGAGTGCAAGGATGCTGCTGACCATCTACACAAAATCCTGGAGACATCCCAGCTGATGAGAAGAGTTAATGCTAAAGGATGATGATCTATGGAGCTGGATGGTAACCAGCTTCCCTTCTGGCATCAAGGACTGCCAAGCACAAGCCCTGAGAATTCATTTTCAGGCTCATGAAGCTACCAGGTGGCAGACAGGGTCGGGCTGGGTTCTGCCTTCTGTGCTGGGATGGCTGGCTTTGGAGACATGGGGACAGTCATGGGTATGTCTCCAAAGTGTCTTTTGACATGGCCTCCCACAGAACTCTCATCTGAGAGCTGAGAAACACGGACTGGATGAAGGGCCTGGCAGGCAGATTGGAGGCTCTCTGACCTTCTGAACTCAAAAGCAAGTAAGCAATGGCTTGACACCAAGTGGCACAGTGTGATACAAGGGGTCAGTATTATTCAATATCCCTGATGTTGGGTGTTGAGCCAGGGTGCACCTTCAACTGTTGTGTGGGAGGCATTAAACTGTGCATTGGGCAAGGAAAGACTTGCTGTGCTGGGTGACAGAACAGCACTGTAAAACCTAGGATCTGGGACAGTGAAAACCTTGTAAAGTTCAGCAAGAAGTGCAAAGTCTGCATCTGGAGCAGAACAATCCTGGGCATCAGTGCTAGGGACCTACTAGCTGGCAAGTATGTGTCATACAAACTTACCATCTCCTACTCCATTTAAGTACTGTATGAACTCCAGAGATCCTTCCCAACCTTAGCTGCTATGCAGTTATGGTTTGGGGAGGCAGCGAGCATAGTTCTCCTCTCCTTACTTCTTGCCTTTGCTTTATCTTTGCTTCCTTTTTCTCTTGAAAACAGAAATCATACAGAGTAGGAGGAACCCACGGAATGTGCCTGTCACAATTCCGTGAAAGAGCCCATGCAGGAGGTGAAATGCTGGCTAATTCCATCCACTGCAGATGTGTTAGGGAGATTTCCCTGGCCGTGTCTACTGCTAGCCTTTTCTCTCCAGACAAGGAGCAATGGTCTAAAACTTGAATGTAGGAAATTCCATGCAAACATGCAGAAGAACTTTACGGTAAGGGTGACAGAGCCTGGAACGGGTTGCCCAGAGAGGTAATAGCATCTCCTTCTATGGAGATATTCAATACCTGTCTGAATGCCTACCTGTGCAGCCTGCTGTAGGGAACCTGCTTTAGCAGGGGGGTCAGACTCCATGATCTCTTGAGGTCCCTTCCATCCCTGCAATTCCATGATTCAGTTATTCTCTCTCTCCAGCCCACTTGGCAAATAGGGCTTATTGTAGGATCCCTTGGATCACAAACAAAGCAAGTTTGCTTAGCTGTTCTCCTGACCTCCTTACCTTGTTTTCCGTGAGCACCTCCTTACCCCTGCAATGTGATCTCCTGCTCACACGCTGTTTTCACAGTAACATGTACTGGGTGTGACGTGCTGAGCAACATGCAAACAGCAATTTCACTTCTCAGGGAGTTGCTCTGGCTTGACAGCTCATGCTGTTGTCTCATGACAGATCTTTAACCTGGAGAACCACTGCTCTAGACCCAGTTTTTTCTGGAGGACAGGACTGTGCTGTGCACCTGAGCTGCACTATGCGTGTGCTGAGTGTTTCAGAAGTATGCAGCGAGTGTTGGATAGCTGCTAAGTGTTGTATTGATTCACACCCACATGGCAACTGAGTTGTGCATCTTATGGTAGGAACACTAAGCCCCCCAGTTGTTCAAAATACATTCATAGCTGAAGAAGCCATAATGTATTTGTATGAAGGCAATGAAAGATGCATGGAAAAAATTCTTGTAAAATTGGTAATGGCCAGCTTTCACCTTTATTGCTTACTTAGCCTACTGGGTAGGTCTTTTGGTTTCTTTTATGGGTGGGGAGGGGGTCCAGGATCAGATTCTGGAAACAAAGAGAGTATTTTTATTAATTAAGAAAAATGATGTTTGAGTTCTAAATTAAGTCAGAATACCCTTAAGCTGTCCTGCTGTGATTGCTTTTACGCAGAACTTCTGGCAGAGAGTCAAGTGTTGTCACCATTCCTGTGCCCAATGTTTGCTATTTAGGCATGTATTCAGGGATTTCTGGTGAAGACAGGGCAATATTAATGGCTCTGTGCAAGCCCAAGTAAAACTTCACCCAAACATGGGCATACAAATCCAAGACAGTTTGTGTCCAACCAGCATGAATGCACATGGGCTAGAAAATGTTGTGCTAGGATCTGCGTCCTCATCTGGTTTGTGTGTATTTCACTGGTTTGCTATAAACAGATTCTGTACTCATCTGTTCTGACTTTCTGCACCGTAAAGTCTTTAAACAATATTCCTGAACTTATTCTGTGTTGGCTGAAGGTGCACATTTAGGAAAGAGAAGGAGGAAGGAAACTGACCTGAATTTACACAAGTCCATTAATGGAGAATTCATTGCAGCCCTTAGTAAAATATCTCAACGTTAATTACCTTCACAGTTAATTACCTTCAATTATCATCACAGTTACGTATTTAATATTTATTTCTCATCTAAGCTTTCTTCAGCCTTCATGTACTAAAGCTTATGATGTCTCACTTTACTGCAGCCAGGAGATTAAATGTGACATCAGTTCTGACGCAGATGCTGGACCTCACCATAACAATCATCAGCACTGCGAAGAACTGGGACTGACATGTCCTACTGGGGTTTCTGCATTCCCTGATTTTTTTTTTTTCCAGACACATCACAGCTTGTGCAACCTTCCATGGAGTAAGGCTCTGTTCTTGGCATGGACTGGAGAAGCACTGTCAGATTTTCAGCTTCTTTGACCACGTGTCAGCCTCATGACGTGTGGGCTTAAGAGAAATGGAAAGGGATACATGTAAAAAAATATTGCAGAGCTTTGTTTCTCCAGTATTGTTTCCACAGATTTGCTTTAAGAATCAAATTAGGCTTGCAGGAGGAGCTCTTTTATTCCCTTGTGGTATAAATCTAAAATGCTTTCTTGCTATGGAGAAGACATTCAAATTTGCACTGTGTGGTAGCTATCTGTGTCTTTCTGCAAATCATCTGCATTTATTCACCCTTAACATCACTGTCACCTGTTCTCCTTGACCTTACAAAGGAGATGCAAGGATTAGATTGCCAGACGCTGTGAATCCCTTTCTTAGAGACCAGTTTGAATTTCAGTCTGAAGTAAGACATTTTGCTGGGCTCATGTTGGAGCACATTAGTCATGAAAGTGGTTGTAATCCATCAGTGATATTTGTCTGTGTTCCTGTACCTGGTTACCTGATCCAGGTCTATAAATATCTAAGGTGTGGGGGGCAGAATGGCGAGGCCGGACTCTTTTCAGTGGTGAATGGAGACAGGACAAGGGGAAACGGCCAGAAACTGCAGCATAGGAAGTTATGCACAAATGTGTGCAAGAACTTCTTTACAGTGAGGTGACGGAGCACTGGAACAGGCTGCCCAGGGAGGTGGTGGAGTCTCCTTCTCTGGAGATGTTCAAGACCTGCCTGGATGCCTACCTGTGCGACCTGCTGTAGGGAACCTGCTTTGGCAGGGGGGTTGGACTCGATGATCTCTGGAGGTCCCTTCCAACCCCTACAGTTCTGTGATTCCGTGATTCTGTGACACCAGCTCCATGGCACTTGAAATCTGCTGACGTTACTGATAGGTTGGGCTTGCTACCTCACCTAGAAATATAAGGAAGTTGAAAGACACCGTTTAAATAAAGTTTATAAAAGATCTGAGCCAATCGTTATGGGGAGAAGAGACATCTCAAAAGGACGAGAGTTTTGGAGCCTGCTGATTACTCATTTCATAAAACCAGAAAATCAACATGTATATGCGTGATGAAAAAAGGTAGATTATATATCGTGTACAGGTTGCTTGAGAGTAGGTTGGAAAAGGGCTTATTCTCAAAGTAATGTATAAATTAATGATCACAGAATCACAGAATGGCCTGGGTGGAAAAGGACCACAATGATCATCCAGCTTCAACCCCCCTGCTATGTGCAGGGTCACCAACCACCAGACCAGGCTGCCAGAGCCACATCCAGCCTGGCCTTGAATGCCTCCAGGGATGGGGCATCCACAGCCTCCTTGGGCAACCTGTTCCAGTGTGTCACCACCCTCTGTGTGAAAACCTTCCTCTTAATATCTAACCTAAACCTCCCCTGTCTCAGTTTAAAACCATTCCCCCTTGTCCTGTCACTATCTGCCCTTGTAAACATCCGTTCCGCGGATAGCTAACAGACAACTATGAGTATTTTTTATTAGGACATTTAAAATACATGTCCTGGTTGTTGTTAAGAGTAAGCACCATGCACTTCTGGCTGATGAACCTATGAGATTTTACTCACATCATTGCATGAGTAGAAGAATGAGCTTTACGTATGAGCTTCACGCACCTTCGAAAGCCGTACTTGGTTCTACTTAGCCCCATTTGCCGCTCAGAATAAACTCTGCTGGAAATCTTAATGGCTTTAACAGATCTCATTCCAAATATCTCTTTGGAAGAGATTCCTAATGTGTTTTTACTCACTCTAATCTCTGCTGCATTCATTAAAAAACACTTTGAATCAAAATGGCTACAAACTCGCTATTTTTGTACTCTTTCCATTTCTGAAAGGTTTGCAATTCAGGAAGGTTGTATGCTAGATAATTCACTGCAGTTGAAATTAATCATAGAAGTGTTTTTCTCTCCTTGTTTTATTTTATTTATGCATTTTTTCTTTCCAAACCATTACTTTTAATTGAGGAGATGGTGATTATTACACTGGCATTTACTTTTCATATAGCGTGATTCACACAATACTCCTTTGTTTGTGACTGAGTTGAAACCTACATTTTACTTGCACGGTCCTGGTAGACAGAGCTGCTTTCCGTGATTTCATACAAAGGGACTGACCTAACCCTTTGAAGTTTTACTCTTGGCTTCCTTAAAATCTGCATCAATCTTAGACCTGATCAGTTCTTGGCTGGATAACACCCCATTCATCTGGATGAAGATGCTGAGTAAAGCAGCATAAAGGATCGTCTTTCTTGCATCTGAGCCAAGGTGTGCACACGTAACCTTATATTTGGCTGCCAGTTCCCTAACATGATTTTCTTTTGTTTAGTAAGGAATGCATGACTCCACCGGAGGTAGGTTATAAAAAAAAAATCAAACAAAGCAAGCATTTTACCTCTTCCATTCTTTCATCTTCTTGGTTCTGAAGCTGCATTCAGTATTTCTTATTTAAAATCCTCTCTGCTCAGACTCTTGCTAAGCTCTTCAAAACAAATGGACATTCAAGGAGACCTCCCAGCCATTTGGAAGGGTTCGTTGTGGTTCACCCCCCACAGTACTCTTGCCACAGAAGTGTCCAAGTGCTTGTATTCTTCAGCCTCTCCTTTGCCTTCTGCAGCCTTCTTCCTTCTCTTATTCTCATTCATCCCCTTCAGTTTCTAACTAGCCTAAGTGGAAAATCTTGCATCTTACCAACAGACTGGTCACCCCCTCTCTGCAGAGCACTGCCCTTTCTGCCTTCTCCCCATTTGCCTCCAAGCAGCATGTTCAGTGTACTTCCTAGAGCCACTGACTTTTGCTTTCCCCCTGATCTACTGTAGGTCTCTTCCACTCTGTTTTTGTCCACTCCACAATATGTTACATGCTGTTACACCCTATCATCTCTAGAAGGTTTGTTCATCTAGAAGGACTTCTGGTTCCCTTCCTTTCAGGTCTTTGTCCCTTCCATTCTTTTTGCAGAAGGATGCTGTCCCTCAGGGCTTCTCTTGGCTTTCCTATCTTCTGCCCCTCTGGACAATGTCAGCCCCAAACACAGCTTTGACTTTTATCTTATTTCTTCCCACAGCTAAAAGAAAACATGATATGTCCTCCAGACATCCCTTGGTGAATACCTGGTCATGGCCAAAAGGCCGTATCTTTTCACACTTCCTCCCAGCTGTACTTCTTGTTACGCAGACCAGTAATCTTCGTTTCCTATAATTTGGCCCTAATGTCCAGGCTTTGTACAAATTTTTCCATTCCCTCCTGCCCTGTGCTTTTTAGACAAGTTCTCACGTCTGTTCAGTCTCCTGTGCTATTTTCCTAGTTTCAGCCATTCTGTTCACATAGGACTGGCTCTGCTCTCCTTGCACTGTATGTTCATTAAGCACTTGTTCAAGCTGCCTGTCCTGTCAATTATTCTGTAATGCCTCCTTCAGGTCCTTCTACTCTCTTCTCTGCAAACAGAAACCTCCCTTGATCTCCTCCATCACTTCAATCAACTCTACTCAGGCTTTTTGGTTTCTGAGATGCTGAGCTTTCTCTAGCTGAAGCCAGAGCAGGCAGGCCATTTCCCTGATGGAGGAACCCCTAACCACATAAGCTTGCTCTTCATCTCAGCACTTTCTTCTGGAAAAATTCAGCACATTGGTTTTCATCTCTGGGCAGCAAGTACACCTCAGCTGAGGCCTTTGGAGCCAGGTCCCTGTTCCAGTTCCCCAGCGACCATACTGTAATCTGTCTTGAACATGCATTTCCACAGCATGGCCTGCTGAGTGGAAAAACAGAAGGCTCTGACTCAGAAATGCCCTGATTTGGAAAGGTTGATGGCCGCACCCCATGGAACAGAATGGCTGACCTTTGCTGGAGCAGCTGCTCTGCTACAGTGACCCAAAAGCGATATTTAGTCAAAATATGAAAAGCCACTATGGTCTCCTTCCAATGTTGCCTCGGCCAAAGAAGAAGAAAAACAAAAAAAAAGTACAAACACTCATTGTTCAGGAGGTGGAAACTTGCCTTGCCCCGTCCGCTCTTAACTGGCAAAGAATAACAGACATTATTTCACTATGTTCTCTCCAGTTTGTATCTCTCAACCTGCTGCGTGTTTTGTAGCCCACAAAACTTTGATGACCAGGTATGACATTTGGAGCTCTCTAATGTTTGAGCTGATCGTAGCGCTGAAGATCGAGTTGACCGGTGCTCATCCTGAATGGCCTATAAGGAATCACAGAATTGTAGCATAGACTCCGCTGTTCCTGGAGTAGAGACGTGAAGAAGGAGATCAGAAGTTTCCAAGGGGGAAGAAGACCTTGTGCTCCTCTCCAATTGCAGGAATGCAATTGGTTTTCTGCCTCAGCACCACCAGATCTTCATAATGGTTTTTCCATCTGACCCACATTTATTTTTGTAAGCACGGTGTCTGGGTGTTTCGGGAAAATGTGTCATATGCTGACTCACAGTAAAGAAGTGATCAAAAAAGGACAAGAAATTTTCTGTTAGGCAAAGCAGTGGTGTCCCAAGCATGTACCTAACTGATGTTATCCACCTTCCTCATGCTGGATTGCAAACAACCAAAAGCTGGGGAAAGAAATTCATGTTTGAGATCGACTGTGCCTGGGGACCTCACATGGAAGCCACTGTACTGCTAATTAATGAGGATAGATCCTGGGTCTCAGAATACGAACTGCAGGAAACCATGGCCATGGGATGTTTGAGCATAGCACCATGGCATCTTTCTCCAGACTCCTAGAAAATTTGTGCCAAATGGTCTCAAAGAAGGCTTTCTGGTGTGCATCATCACAACAACACTGTCAAACAACAGGGGAATTCTTTCTGAAATGGGGGCAAAATGTTATGTTTCAAGGGTACTTTTTCTGCTAATGTCCTCCAGGAATCAAGATGTCTCTCAGCGAAAAAATACCAGGTGAAAAGAGGGAGGTGAAAATATTCACATTCGAAAGTTGTGTGAGATCATCTGAGAAGAGAATTACGGAAAAATCAGGAGGGGGAGTAATATGCTGATCCTGTCTGTGGTTCCGGGGCAGCTCTGCTGCCTGAGAGCTGTTTGTACAGCAGGGATGGGAGAAATCCCAGAAGGCATCAGATGTCCCCTGTGTGCATGGGGAGCCACACTGTGACATCTTCTGGGAACACTCATGTAAGAACACCCACGCTGAGATCTTGGCACACAAAGGGACTCGAGGTGGCACCGAATGTGATGTGCTAGCCTGCTTTTTCAAACAAGTTGGATGCTGGGTGCCAAAAGGGTCCCTTGCCATGGTGCGCTATCTCACTTTGCTTCAGGGTGTGTTGGTGTGCTGCAAGACTGGTGGCAGCACTTTCCACCCCAATGGTGTGGGCCATTAGCTTCCAGCAGGATCCAGGTGCTGCTGCCTTAAAGCATGTGTAGCAGACCGTAGCAGTGAGTGTTGGGCTGCGTGAAGCCCTGTTTCAACAGGGGCTGTAACACAGATGTAAACATTTTTGCCTCAAGTTTTCTTGCAGGACCCCCTCAAGTTCAGTGAGGAAATGAGTCCCATTTATCCAATGGTGGAGATTGCAACCACAGGACTGTAGACTGCACTGCCACTGGCATCATCCTTCACCACCCATTAGAAAGTGGGCACTGATTGAAGAGCCCTCACACCCTTTAAGAGTTGCTTGCTCTGCTCAGGAGCAACGTGAAGGGAATCCAGTAGTATACTTCAACTAATTGACTCCTTCTGCATCATCGGATGTGCTAACGATTTGTTGGACAGTTATCAAGCTGTTTAATCTTCAGCCCATGCAGGATGTAGTTAGGAGTAATATATTTTGTACACGATCCATGTGTGTCACACTGCAAGGACAGGATCCATCTCCCCACTGGCACGTTGCAAGGAAGGAGGAAAACCTCCAAAAACAGTCTTAGCTCCTATGACTCACAGCGTCTGGGTTAAAGGTGTTAAACTTCTGCTGGGGGCAAGGGTAAAATCTTAATTATGTTAATATTAATAGATTTTAGCTAGCACCTTTTTCATGACTGCACTACCCTATACTTTTGCTACAAGAATGAGGCTTCTGCAAAAAAGGCTTTCTTTTTAGAAAGTAAAACAGTACTATTTCTATCTCATCTAGGGTAAATTCACTAAACCAACAAAGAATCTGGTAATAATAATCATCATACGGTGACCTTTTCTTTTGAAAGCTGGAAAGTTTTTGATAAATGAGGCAGTGATTAGGGAAAGAAAAGCAGTGCAGCACTGGCTAGAAGAATTGGGTTCTGCACTCTGCTGTGGGTTTTATGTGTGCCAAAGTATAAGTCATTTAAAGCATGCCTTGGGAGAAGAATTGCTAATTGTACGGCTCTTATTCAGAGTGCTCATGCTAAGGCCTAAACTCTAAACTCCTGGTGTTTGCATTCAATCGCAGCTCAAGCAAAGCTGTGCTTCTGTCAGTCTGTGTATCTGACAAATGATATTTGGAAATCTCAAGCACTGAGTACACAGGATCGAGTGCCCTGAGTTAGTGCCTGCTCTGAACTTGGTACCTCACCTTTCCATATTACAGGGGGCAGTATGAATCCCTTATGACTCCTGTGACTGAAAATGTAGATGTGAGAGTACCTGTGAAGTACTCCAACATAGTAGCCCTAAATTTTATAGTAAAGCACATAGGAAAATGTGTTACTGCAGCACAGTATGACTATTACAAATCAATAGGTGTGAGGGACTGCATGGTGACCACTGGGACCTCACTGGGAAGCCTATCAATGGAGCATCTTCTTCCCCGTGTCTCACAGAGAAAATAGTAGGGGATAAATTAAAAAAAATGTAACGTAAAGGTAAAGGAGGTAAAAGGTAAGGTAAAGGAGATGTAAAAGTGACAAATTAAATAAGCAAACATAGCCTTAATTACGCTGTATGCTAATTTTAGTATGTTTGACTTTACAACTTCAGTAACATTTTAGCACGGTGGCAATATCTGTGCACTGATTATATCCTCACACGCCTTTCTAATTAAGCTATTCCAAAACAGTTACAGACAGATCTCCTCCACAGGAACATCAAAACAAACTGGAGTTTAACACTTCAAACTATCTTGGAATAGAAATATGCTAGAGGAATTGAACATGCCCTCCCGATATGTAAATGCTCTCATTTCCAAGCTGCTTCCTCCCCTCCTTTCCCCTTCAAGTATAATTCTACCCTGGAGGGAAATCTTGGGCCTCAGGAAGAAGCTGAGAATTAGGCTGCAAACTTAAAGGAAACCCAATGTCAACCCTGAAGTGTTTATCAGTGACTCAGAGGAGTGAGCACCTGGAATTCTCCCCTGGGAAAACAGATGGACTTCTGTGACTTGATTTAGTGGCATCAGGCTACCCTGGGTGGAAATACACCAATCACGGGAACAATAACGCTGCTGTCCAGGGGCATCTCTAACAAAATGCCACACAGTGTGGAGTGAGGAGCATTTTTTTAAGTTGAGGAAGCTGGGAAAAATTTTGCCCTGAATACAAGTGCAGATTCTTTATCTCCTGCAGGAGGCAACGCTTCTAAGCTACAGCTTTTCTGCTGATGAAAACTGTAAGTTAGTAGTGGTGTTTTGATCAGTTTACAGAGGGTTTGTGAGAAGTCCACTCAGCTCTGTGGCTGTTGCAATCTGTCACTCTCAGCTCATAAACCACGAAGAAGAAGCCATAAACCACATGGCCGTGTCACAGGGCACCCATTCCAAGGGAACTCTTAGCAGGTCTTTCCTACATCACGTACCCTGACCTCTGTTAAACAACCTGGGAACTACCAACTATCCCAATGAGAAGCACGAGTTTTTTAATTATAGACTATTGTTAGTTTTGCTGTAGTTTTTCATGCTCCGTTCCTTCTTGTTTCACAGGATATCAGTCCTACTTGCTAAGCAATAACAGGCACCTAGATGAGTGCTTCACCTCCACTCCCACTGTGCATCCTCTGTTGCCGTCCTGCAAGCAGCAGCTCATTTTGCTGTCATTTTTCATGCAATCATGGAATCATTAGGGCTGGAAAAGACCCCTCAGATCATCTAGTCCGACCTTCAGCCCACCCCCACCGTGCCCACTGACCATGAGGTAACTTTGTCCCCTTGCAAATAGCTGCCTTTGGAAAACCAGAGGCTGCATACCAGGAGACCATCAGTAATGCTGCTAAATAAAGCAGTTCCCTCCTTTGAGGAAAGGTGCTGCTGCAGTGCCTGCTGATTGCTCATGAGCAGAGGACAGCGGCCACCCCGCAGGCTGCAGCATGCACAGCAGCATGCTGGCTGCCCATCTGGCCCCACTTGATATTGCTGGCTGAGCTGGTGCCACCATGCTGCACTGTCATGCAGTGAAGAAAAGACTGTCACGCAGCAGCTGGGACACGTGGGGTGAAACAACGTGGCCGGACGTGCTCACCTGCTGCCTGCTTTGACAGGAGGGCTGCAGGGAGGTTCCCAGCATGAACCGGATGGGGCAATCGGCAAAAATGCTGCTGCTTTTCATCAGGGTCCCAGGAAACAGAGGTGGGGTGGCTCAAGGGGCAAGCCCAAATTTACTCATCCTTCCGTGTTCCTGAGACCTGGCCTTGATGTAGTGGGGCAGAACCAGGCATATTTGTTCTGTCTTTTATGAATAATGGCCCCAGCATACTTTGATAACATAGCAATGGGACTGATGCCATCTTATCTCCAAGTGACGATGCCAAGAAATGAAATCATAGAATCACTGAGGTTGGAAAACACGTCATGTACTCCAACCATCAGTCCACCCCCACCATGCCCTCTCACATCCGTCGGTGCCACATCCACACAGTTCTTGAACACCTCCAAGGATGGTGACTGCACCACCTCCCTGGGCAGCCTGTGCCACTGCCTTACCGCTCTGAGAAGATGATTTTTCTAACATCCAGACTGGACCCCCCCTGGCACAACTTAAGGCTGTCATCTCTCATCCTATCACTGGTTAAATGGAAGAAGAGGCTGATCCCACCACACCAAAACCTCCTTTCAGGTAGTGGTAGTTATAGAGAGCAGTAAGGTCTCCCCTGAGCCTCCTCTTTTCCAGACTGAACAATCCCAGTTCCCTCAGCCACTCCCCACAAGGCTTATACTCCAGACCCCTCACAGCTTCACTGCCCTTCCCTGAACACGTTTCAGGGTCTTGATGTCTTTCTTGTATTAAGGGGCCCAAAATTGAACATAGTACTCAAGGTAAGGCTGAGTACAGACGGACAATCGCTTCCCTGCTCCTGCTGACTGTACTATTTCTGACACAAGCCAGGATGCCATTGGCCTTCTTGGCCACCTGACCACACTGCTGGCTCATGTTTAGCCAGCTATTAACTAATGCCCCCAGAATGATGAACTAGTAGCACAGCGTGGAGGTCATTTTTCAGATGGTAACCTTGAGCCCAGGAGGTAAGCACCAGGCCAATCATCATTGCTCAGAAAACCATCATCAGCAACATTAAGTTTTCAGAGAGGGCAAGGCCAATAGGCAGTGGGGCTGCAGACCAAAGCCATGCATGGAGAGGCGGTGACAGGTCCCCACCCGGGCCTTGTGGCCTCACAGAAGGCAGAAACGACAGCAACCTCCCTGCTGCAGCTGCAGCTCGACTGGAAACGGTGCTGCTCCTCGTGCTGCCAGGCTCCCGTTCCTCAGAATGGTTTGTTTACAGCCGTGTCTAAAATAAACGTTGCCTACATTTTCTTCTTCTTCTATTTTTTTTTTTTTACTCCTGTTATTCCTGCGGAGCAAGTTGGATTCCTTTCTGACTCACGCATGATTAACTAACTTCCAGCTGCATTATCTTTATTGTTGCTGCCGATGCGCCAGCCAGCGCTCAGCACGAAGCGTAGACCCCAAGCTGCGCTGGCAGGGCTGCCGCTTACAGAAAAGGATTTTTTCTGAGAGCCAGGGCTCGGCGATTTATTGTTATTATTTTATTTTTTTTCTTTTTCATTATTATTTTTTTCTTCAGGCGAACACACGTGCTCGGCTCTCTCGGGAAGCGGAGCGCACTCTTCCCCTGCGCAGCCGCCCCACGCCGGGCGTTACACCGAGCCCAGCCCGTGCAGAGCGCGGCTCCCCGCGGCGGGCAGCCCAGCCCGGGGACTCGGGCCTGAGGGCC
>NW_024884364.1:55952742-56018553 GCF_019232065.1 Centrocercus urophasianus | reverse complement strand
GAGAGAAGCAGATTCAAGAGCCTCAGCTGTTTTGCTCTGTTGCTTCTCTGCTTTGTATGAGTGGCATTTCTGAGAAAGTAGGGTTTCTTCTTCAAAAGAATGTTTACGAGTAAGTTGATTCTGAAATTTGCACTTCAAAGTAACAAGGTTTTGCTGGCTGATATTACAAATGATTATATTCAGGTTGCTTTAAAAATTTTAGTAAAAGCAATGCCAGCTCCTGCTGAAAGGAATGTTTAAACAAAAGTATCCGGCTGTTGATTGGATCAGGCCCTGAAATTTTCAAAGCAAACATTTCAGACTTGTGCTAGTGCATTAAAATCAGAAAGAACAAAAAACCAGAATTTGTTTATACAGATCCCAGAGTGCAATATGTGAACAAGTTGCAGCGAAGAAGTTAAGTAATTAGAATTCTTGAGTTATTTATTTTATGTTAGGAAAAGCTGCACTGGAAAACAAGCTGCTCTTTGCAGGGCAAGTTACTTGAATAAGCATATTTTTAAATACTTCCAGTCCTAATAAATACACTTCTGTGTGGGAAGCAAGGGAAATAAACAGTAATTCTGCCTGGTTGTTTTGCTAGATTGAAATACAAGATTGCTGAAATGGACTGTCAGTTTGGATAACAAGACTTAGAGATAAGAGAATGATTGACCTCTTGTTTTTTTCTGAAATCTTTGTACAAGACTGTTACATAAATCATGAATTATTATGTATTTTAAAAACAATTATGTAATCTCTAATTCTGTCAGAATAACAGAATGTTCAGATGTAGGTATGGCCACAAACGCTTAACTGAAAAGGCCCACAGGACAGCATTCAAATAGGACTGATAAAATTTGACCTTGAGCAATTTTCTTAACAGCTTATATTTATAGCATATCTGTTCTTAGCATTTACAGTGTGCTGCCTTATTCTGTATTTGCATGGTTGATTACTTTTCTGCCTCAGATTCTGTAACTCATCATAACTTGCTTATAAAAGGCTTTCATTTCACGTTAGGAACAAGGAAGCTAATTAGCTCGTAGGGAGTAGTCATCCATGATAATATATTGTAACATTTCAAGGACACAATGCTGCAGATTTTAGAAAGTTTCAAGACAGAAGATCAAAAATTACTTTATAAACACACTTTAATTTTTACTTTTTGGGGCTATTTTTTTTTTTTTTTTTTTTTTTTAAGACTTTCTTAGGTCATCAGTTAATCTGACATTATTGGGTACAAATATGATTTGTACCTATACTCGGTTTTTAATCCCTGACCATTATATCAGATTGTGATGATATTCTGCCATTTTTATAAGCAAGTTGGCACGGTTGTAATCCCTGACCATTATATGAGATTGTGATGATATTTTGCCATTTTTATAAGCAAGTTGGCACGGTTGGATTCTGCAACCTCTTTTGTGTGTGGACAGAGCTTCTCGGCCATACCCGTGTGACTGGTTTGATTCCTCAGCCAAACATTTGAGAGAGTGGCACTTGAGTGTGATTCATGAGTATCTTCTGAGCTCTGGAGTCCAGACTTCTAAAGAGCAGTGAAAGCTATGGCTTATATTTTCCTCAGCCAATGCCACTATGTGTTTCTTGGATATTTCTTGGGTTCTGGATGGCTGTACAATGTCAGTGAGAGCGGGATTTTGGTACCACAGATAGTAAGTAATTGTATTTTGCAAAACTTTGCAAAACCCACCCAAAATACTTTGTCCAGGCTTGGAGCTCCCAGCACAAGAAGGATGTGGGCTGTTGGACCCTGGTGCACAGCAGGGCCACAGAGATAATCATAGAGCTGGATACCTCTCTTATGAAGAAAGGACTGGGAAGTTGACTTGTTCAGCTTGGAGAAGAGAAGGCTTCAGGACATGTTCACTGTGGCCTTCCAGAAGAGAGGTTTCATGCAGAAGAGAGACTGTATTTTTACACAGTCTGATAGTAATAGGACAAGGGGGAATGGCTTTAAACTAAAAGGAGAAATTTAGGCTGGCTGTTAAGAAAAAAGATCTTTACTCAGAGGGCAGTGAGGCGCTGGCACAGCTGCCCAGAGAAGCAGTGGTGCCCCATCCTTGGAGGTGCTCAAGGCCAGGTTGGATGGGACCCTGGGCAGCCTGAGCTGGTGGGGGGCAGCCCTGCCCATGGCAGGAATTGGAGTTCGATGACCTCTAAGGTCCCCTCCAACCAAAACATTCTATGAAAATAAGAAATCTGGCCTTTGCCAGTTTTGAGATAATGTAGAAAATTCATAATCAAAATAAACGTTGGTGTAATAAGAAGAGTTTTGTTTGAATTCAGTCTTTATTTTGACTGACGTGAAAAGTGATTTTGTCTGCCATGCATTAGCATAGCAGGATTTCAATTTAAAAGAGTATTTGTGTATGAGGAGCAAAGAGGACTACTTGATCAAGTGATACTACAAATATGATAGCTTATAACGTACTCGGATGTTACAGATCAAGCATGGTCTAAAGGAAGTGCGTGCTGCATGCCTCCCTGTGGCAGTGAAGTGCAGGTATTGTCACCACACAGTGGATACTGATGCACTTAATACCATGATTTTGTGAATCCTGTAAAGCATTTGAACTAATTTTAGGGGAATTGCAGAAGTTGTTTCTACACCTTTTCTAATAGAAATGAAGAGACTTTCTTGTAATAGAAGTGCCAGATTGTCAACATGGCAGTCAGTTCCAGGTTCTAATTCACTGAGGAGTAACATGCTTACTGGCTCTATATAAATCTCATTGTGGAAGCTCTCCATTAAGCCTTCTAGTTTGTATCAACCTGTATATTGATAATTCTTGTTGTAAGTATAATAGGAATGTATGAAGCTTGCTACTGGCATGGCAATTATCTGAGTTTTATTTTTGTTCCCCGTTTTTAATGGAAGAAGTGAGTTGTAAATTAACTAAGTACTGAAGTGCCCAAATTAGCATTTACTACAGTGTATTCTCACAGAGTCTGAAGAGTGCACTCAGAGAACATGAAACATTTGCTGTGAAGCCTTTAATTTGTAGCAGTTCAGCTGAAAGTTTTAGGTTGTTGAGATTGTTCTGCTTATGTGTGAGGAGCTGATGAGCAGGAGCCCTACGGCTGGAAGTGGAAAACTGAAAGTGTTATCACTAAGGATGGGCCATAAACTTAACTGCTGGTGATTTTAGTACCGTTGTCAGTGAGATGCTATTCATTTGAATAATATTTTGAATATCCCCCTCTTGGGGGAGGATCCTGCTGCACCAGGTAGCTGTTCTTGCTTTTGCTTGTTTTTACTAATTGAATATTTGCGTGCAATGCTTTGTTGCCAACCGGAGCCTTTTGTTGCTGTGTCAGATGGCAGTCATTCTTCCTGTTCCCATTTAGTGAACAAAGAGGCTGTGAGGTTTCAAGAGTTCAGTTTGGTAAGAGCAGGAAATATAAATCAGGCCCACAGTGTAGCAAAACTAAGCTTTCTGTGCTTGTCTTGCTTTCTTTTATGCATGCCAGGCCTGTGGCTGGCTCTTTTCTCTGGGTGGCAGATCCGTTACTCTTGATGTCTATCTGACTGCAGATTGTAGGAAGACTCAACTGCCTGCTGTTGATATGGAAAGGTCATAAAGCTTTTTGTGATTTTTCTTTCTGTTGTTGTCTGATGCATCTGCCTTTGGAGACATGCAGCTGTACCACCACAGAGCTCTTTGGTAAATTACAGCTTGCTTTTTTCTTTTCTTTTTTTTTTTTTTCAATACAGTCACCTTAGTTCAATCTGTTCTATTTCCAGTAGTGGAAATGGCCTGTGATTTAACATATTTGTAAACCTGCTTGATTGATAAGACAAATAATGGCTTACGAAGCTTTCATGATGATTTTTATGCTGTAGATTGTGTTCCCTTTAGCAGCCAGCAAATGTTTCTCTTTGAGGAAGAGCAACAGCACTAACACACTTGCTGAAACACTGTTGGGGGTTGTAAGGGTTTTAAGGCAATTATCAATTCTGTCTTCTCCAGTCTTGCCCTTCCTGGTCCCCTGCAAAAAAGGGGAAAAAAATAAATGAAAAAAAATCACCGAAGGACAAGAAGAGGTAACCTGTTACCCAGCACCCACGTTTATTTTGTTCTTATGCAGTCGTGCAGCTTTTACTAGAGAGTACCAGTCTATTATAGCATCTCTGTTGAAGGCTAGATGGAGTCAGACTTTGCAGAGATTTTGGCAATGCAAAATCCCCTTTTACTTCGTGTGCTTCTTTGCTTGTTTCTTGGAAGGGGGTCACCAAACATCTAATTTTCGTAGTGCTTCTATCTCCATTCTCTGATACAATATTTTGTGTGTATATTTGTGTATATACACATATGTGTGCCTGTGTGTGTATCTTTTGCTACTGTCAAAGATAAGTGAACAAAATCTGAATTTTTGTATCAGTCAGCTTTAACAGAAAGATCAAGGCTGTCTCATATTTGCATGCTCCTGGCAATATTTAAGTGTATCTGCAACATGGTTGATGGATCCAAGCAGTCTTTGAGACATCTGAACAGTGAGTTGAGTGTTTTTCAGTGATTGGTTGCTTTAATAATACCCATGTCTTGATCAAGAATCCTGTTCAGTTTTCATGTGTTCAGTTTTCAAGTGTGTGCTGTAATTGGAAGTTTCCTAGGTTCTTTCTTTGATGCTTGCCCATCTCTGTTTCCTTTTTGAGTGGCTTATGGAAAACAAATAGGCAGACATAGCAGGATTTTGCTTATTTCATAGATGTCTGTGCTTCACTCTGACAGTGTAAAAGTGCACCCAAAGCAGTTTTCTTGCTAACATTTTTAGGAATTTTTTTTTAATATGAAAACTAACATAAGCAAAAAACAACAACAAAACACACACACATACACACAAAAAAAAAACCAAACTAAAAAAGCCCCCCAAACCTAAGAACTGTTGATGATTAATTTAATAGCACTGAAACTGAATATCCATAGAATTGCTAAGCTGTGTTTTCAGGATGTTTTTACCATCTTGTTGCTCAGTATGTTTTACATTTGGAATTACTATACACTGAATATTCTGCCACTAAAGGTAATTTACCCACAGTCCAGACTACTTATGCTATTTTAGTTGTGCTGAGGTGATCCACAAAATGCTTTTGTAAATTCAAACTATAGGATATTTTTCTTTATTCCTTTACTTTGATACCTTTGTTTAAAGCACCTAAGGGAGAGCTCTCTTTGCTGTTAAAAATCATGTTGAAGTGTACAAACTGTAGTAAGAAACCAAAGACTAATAAACTAGATTTATGCTAAGATATTCAGCAATTCCATGATGAGTTCAGAAACTTGACATCTGGTTTAAAACTTGGCTAATGAACTGTCTAAATCTTCAAAGTGAATTAAATGATGTAATCAAGAGTGTAGCAAAAAGGAGAATGGATTGAGCTAGTTACTTAGAGTAATGTAGTCTTTGTGGGTGACTTCTCACAGGAGTTTAATAGGAGAGTTGTAAAGAACCCAGAGAAGTAAGAGTAGGTTGAGAATTGAAATTTCGTCTCAGGTAAAAAACTTGCAAAACTTCAGAGTTGGCAGAATCAATTCGACTTGAATTTTTAATATTCAAAATACAGCATCATCTTTCAAGTGAGCCTGTCTAAATTCTAGGCTTGCATATTTAGGAGAACATCTTGTAACGAGAGGAGAAAAAAAATAGAGAATACAAACTACTGAATGAGTTGACATAGTGTTAATTTTCCAAGAAACGCACAGCATCAAGCCAGCTTAAATATTTAGATTTCAGCTTCTAGGGTTTTGCTGAAAGTACCAGAGTTGAAAAGAAAAAGAGAATTAATGCTTTCAGTTCTCAAGTAACTTCTTAAGAAGACTGTTCTTACTTGAACCATGTAGGCTGGTTGATTTTGTTTGATCCTTTTGACTTCCAGAGCAAAGCATGGAAAAATACACTGTTTTGCACTGAAACAAGAAGTTCATCATTCTAAAATAAAATTGATCATGCTGAAATTTTTGAGACGTTATCTTCGACGTTTGCTACCATTGCTGTTGAAGAGGGATGTTTCATTTTTTAGAGATCGGATATGTTTTGGGGTTCTTCCATCAGCTATGTAAAGCCAGTAACTTACTGTCTGAATCCCTTCCTCTGTTTTGTTAAATTATCCTGCATTTCAGTAGAAGAAAAGTCATTGATAATGTTGTGGAAGCACAAATATATTTTTTGTGACAGTAACTGCTGATCTCTGAGACTTTCATGATTTCGTGTTCAGTATTTCTCTTTTCAACATAGGAGCTATGGAAAAAGTAGTTTTATTCTTTTTGACAGAAGATCAATTCAGTTTCTTTAAGTTTTAGAGAAACCTTTGAACAATAAAACATTAAATGATCAAATGTGATTTGAATACTACACCATTGACTTCTTTTGTATGATACTTGTAAATATTATACATAAACATTTCAGAAAGACTGCCTTCAATTTCCAGATAAGCTTCTACAGTCAGTAGCAAATTTTGATTTCCTTTTCCTCGTGAGGGAAGAAGTGAGCTTTACAATACAAATGAGACCTCTGCATAACACAGTAACACATCTTCCTCTCGGAGTCCAAATTTTTTGATGGAAAGATATTAATGATATCAATGTAAACTGAGGAAACAAGATTTCAAATGACTTTATATTTTGGAGAGAGGACATAAACACCAAAGTTGAGCTAAGTCAAAGTTTAAATAAAAATAAGGCCTTGGTATTAGTTTTGGAGGCTCATACCTAAGTACTTAAGAGTGTCATTTGATGCAGTTATTTTCATAGAACCATAGAAGCTTTTGAATTGGAATTTGAATTTCAGCATCTCTGAAATGAATATGGACACCTATGGCTAGATCAAGTTGCGCAGAGCCGTGTGCAGCCTGACCTTGGATGTCTCCAGGGACAGAGTATCCACCATCTCTCTGTGCAATCTGTGCCAGTGCCTAACGTGCAAAAAATATATATATAAATAAAAATAAAAAAAATGTCCATCCCCTTCATTCTCATAGCCTCCCTTTAGATACTGAAAGACTACTCTCAAATCTCCTCAGAGCTCTCTCAGCCCATCCTCATAGGAGAGGTGTTCCATCCCTCAGACTGTTTTTGTGCCTTCCTCTGGACATGCTCCACCAGGTCCACATCTCTCTTGTACTGAGGACTCCACACCCAGACACAGTACTCCAGGTGATGCCTAGTCAGCACAGAGCAGAGGCAGGATCACTTCCCTCACCCTGCTGACCACACTTTTGACACAGCCCAGGATCCGATTGGCTTTCTGGGCTGTGGGAGCACGTTGCTGGCTCATGTCCAGCTTGCCATTCACCGGTACCTCCAAGTGCTTTCCAGCAGGGCTGTGCTCCATCCTTACATCCACCACCTTGTACTGATAGCAGGAGTTGCCATGACCCAGGTGCAAGACCTTGCACTTGGATTTATTGAACCTCTTGATGTTCACCTGGGCCCACTGCTCAGCCTGCCCAGGTCTGTCTGGGTGGCATCTTGTCCCTAGGATGTGTCAACTGCATTGTACAGCTTATATTATTATATTATTATTATATATTATTATTATTATTATTATTATTATTATATTATATTATTATTATATTATTATTATATTATTATACAGCTTATTATACAGTGTCATCTGCAAACTTGTGGAGGGTGCACTTGATCACACCGTCAATGTCATTGATGAAAATATTAAAGAGCACTGGTACTGACCCCTGAGGGACACTGCTTTTCTTTCAGATTTTGAGTATTTAGGAGCTCCTACTGCCTTAAGGGACATTCACTTTTCTAGTCAGGCAGAGGCAATGACCACTATTATTGAACTGGAAGAGACGTTTTCTTTTTTACAAGTGCTTTGTAGTATAAGGTCAAATTTGATGTTGCTGTTGTTGTGGTCCTTGTATTTTTTATGTTGTTGTTCATTTTAAGTAAGTATTTGAGTAGTTGATCAGCATTTTGTATTCAAGTATGATAAAATTATAACTCCTTTTAAAAAAACTGCTAAGTAGTCAGAAATTTATTTTATTTCTGAATACAGGTAACAGTATTATAGAACAGTAATATGATACTACAACAAGAAACGACACATTAATATCCAAGTATATGAAAAGAAAAATAAATCTCTTGTCGTCTTAGAGATATAGGTATTTCAAGTGGCCTCAGTTCTTGCGAACAACAATTTTTGCTTGATTTTACATGAGTAACCAGCAAAATGCTTGCAGGTTAGTGGACTTAAAATATGACTATACTTATTTTTAGCATTTTTGGTTGAATAATATTGTGGCCTAACAAAACCCAGTTATATATTTTTAAAGGATGACTTTCAGGAGTTCATGTATCTTTTAGAGCAGTCTCCTTAACCCAGATGTGTCTGGTTAAAGTGGTTGTGAGAAGCTGACTACTTTGGACCAATGAATGAGTATTTCTTAAAGTCGTTCACTTTTGAGGTCTGAAGTAATATAAATATAGTACCAGTAGTGCTCATTTGGAGCCCCAGAACTGAACTACTGGATAAATCTTCTGTTGGGAACAGTTTCAAAGTAGCACAGTTAGGAACCTACATTCTCAATAATCTTTGTTCAAGAACTGCTGTAGAATGTCATGAAAAGAAGAGTTAATACCATAGAATCACAGAAACATAGAATACCCCAAGTTGGACCCACAGAGGACCATCGAGTCCAACTCCAGGCTTGGCAGAGGTCTACCCAGAATTCAAACTCTGTGTAGGAAAGTGGTGTCTGAACACTCTTTGAACACCGGCACTTGGGGCCCTGCACATCCTGTTCCATGCCCACCACTTTCTGGTGAAGAACCTTTTCCTAATCCCTAACCTTTCCCTGCTGACACAGCTTCATGCTGTTCCCTCAGGTCAACTTTGGCATGTATTATTTTTAATCTCATTAAAGAGAAAATGACTTATTTCCTCCTTTTTTTTTTTTTTTTTTTTTTTTTTTCTGACATATAAATTGTAAGCTAGAGATGTTTTAACAACTGTCTTCTGTGAAAGTATCCTCTCCACAGTGAGGGATCCTCTCCACAGTGAGAGGAAAAATCTCCACAGGGATTTTTATTGATAGTTCTTAATTCAAAAAGGATGAAAGTTCTTTTTCACTTGGCTTCAATGTTACTTATGGTTTTATGACTGAGAGTTTCAGTTTGCTGTGAAATTACGGGAGTCCTGTAACTGCCATTTTCTCACTACCTGCATGAATTAGAGAGTAGAAAAATCTTGATTTCTACGTACAAACTGAGCTTAGGAGTCAAATATTTCTGGTTGTGCAGTACGGATTCTCCTTGTTGGAAGTGCAGGAAGTATTGCCTTTTTCCACTGTTTGTCACATTCCTATGCAACTTGCTCCTCCTGAACTTTACTGTTCCTCAGAGCACCAGAATAATCAGAGCACTGAGCATGATGTTACCTTGTTGTAAGTGTACAAAGACCACTGACCTCTGCCAAGAATTTGTCTTTCAATATGGGAGGCTGTGAATTCACATTGAGGGGCTCATCTGAACCATATGCTTCTCTTTGTTTCCCCTGGAGGAATGCAGACTCTGCCACAGAGAAATTCCTATGTTAAGAAGAAGTAGGAAGAGTATAATTGCTAATGGTTGTCTGCTATCTTGTACCATAGAGAAAGATGACAAGGGAGACCTAATGGTCTCAGTGCAGGCTGCTTCTGAGGCTATCTACCGCTATGGAAACCCTTAATAAAACCTTGCATTTGCTTTGGTTCTTTTCTTCCCTGTATAGAGGAAAATTATCAAGGATCTAGGTAACTTGCAATCATTCATTTTGGGGAGTGATAGCAGTCACGTGCTTGAGTGTGGCATCTAGTCTAATGAAATACATTTTTGTTTAGATGTTAAAATGTTCTGTAACATTACTGTAACTTGTAGGCATGGCTCCAAGCAATCTTTGATTTTTAATTTTTTTTTTATTTTGGAGGTGGGGGGGGGGGGGTATCATTGGCAAGTAAGAATGTCCTTCTTGCCAGAAACTCCAGAAAACCTTCCTGTCCATCTCAGTGTTGCTGACTAAAGCAACAAATCCCATTTCAAGCAGCGGTCTGGAAGTTGTCTCAGTGTGGTTTGCCTAGCATTGTATTGTGTGCCAGCATTACTGTGTTCTGGGTTTGTTGGTGCAAAGGCAATAACCATTTGGTTTTAATGAAAAAAGAAGTCTGGCAAGAGAAATGTTTTTTTGAGAAGTAGGAACGTATATTTTTATTTTTCCATCTTTTAAATGCAGGCCATTTTACCTAATAATGCTTTAAAAACAGAACAGTACATCGCAACTACAAAACAAAAAGTGAATTGAAAGAAGTTGGAGGAAATGGAAAGCTGTAATTCTTTCATTATTCCATGCAATCCGGTAATACAACTACAGGAAGAGATAGAAATTGCTTTTAAAGCTTCTTTGTTACCACCGCAGTATTAAAATCTAAGAATCAATAGGTAACAAATACGTCTACAGGTTATAAGTATGTGGTAGGAAGAGTGATGGTGAGAAACTTGCGTAAGGTACTCCAGTATCTGTAGATTGGCTGAAGGACAGTGATGATAGTAAGCAGAAAGAAGATCTGGGGAAATGATAAGTAAGATAAGACAGAGATGCACAGAGCAGGGATGCTTACTGTGGGTGGCAACAGCATAATCAAGAAATGAACAAGTGAGCTTTGGTATTTCCTTCTTCCTTTTTGGTCCCCTTTTAAACGAGACATGCATTTATTTCAGTCATTCTTGCGTCAGAAACAGCATTGCCAGCAGGAGCAGGGCAGTGATTGTCCCCCTGTACTCAGCTCTGGTGAGGCCAGACTTCGAGTACTGTGTGCAATTTTGGGCCCCTCACTGCAAGAAAGACATTGAGGCCCTGGAGCGGGTTCAAAGGAGGGCGACAAAGCTGGTGAGGGGTCTGGAGCACAGGGCTTATGAGGAGAGGCTGAAGGAGCTGGGAATGTTCAGCCTGGAGAAGAGGAGGCTCAGGGCAGACCTCATTGCTTCTATAACTACCTGAAGGGAGGTTGCAGTGAGCTGGGGGTCGGCCTCTTCTCTCATGTAACTGGTGATAGGAGTAGAGGAAATGGCTTCAAGCTGCGCCAGGGGAGATTCAGGCTGGACATTAGGAAATACTGCTTTTCTGAAAGAGTGGTCAGGCACTGGAATGGGCTGCCAGGGAGGTGGTGGAGTCACCAACCCTGGAGGTGTTCAAGGAACGTTTGGATTTTGTGTTGAAGGACATGGTTTAGTGAGAACTATTGGTGGGTGTTTGGACTGTATGATGTTGTAGGTCTTTTCCAACCTTGATAATTCTGTGCAAGTATACAGAGAAGGCTTTCAAAAGACATAATCTGTGCTTTTTTAAAGCTCTGCTGCCATTAGACTTCTTAAAAGATGGAGTTTGGGGCATCTGCTCAAAAAAAAAAAAAACAAAAAAAAAGGATTCAGAGTGGTCTTATGATGCTGAGTAGTGGAGGCTGTGGTGAGGAGCATACACCCCTCAGTGCTGGCCTGGCATCCTTGTCTACTGTTGTTCACTCTTCCATCTGTATCTCGTGTAAGTACTTGGGTGGGATTGTGCTGGGTTGTGTCCTTGATGGCTGTGATTCAGATGCTGAGCAGTCTCTGTCCCTTGTTAGAGCTTTCTGTAGGTATTTGTTGCCCAAAATAACCTACATCATCTTTTTTCTCTCTAGAAAAGTTGATTGCATATCAACGGGAATTTCATGCTTTGAAGGAACGTCTTCGTATCGCTGAGCATCGGACTCTGCAACGCTCTTCTGAGCTGAATGCTATCTTGGAGCAATTCAGGCGTGCTGTAGCAGAAACGAATGGAAGTAAGAATGCACTGAATAATTTTTCAGGTACATAATGTGATTGAGCTATCTTTTATAACTCTGGACTATGAACATCTTTGTTACTGTAGAGTGAGAAATTAATACCAAGAAAGCTGAGTGAAACAGTTCAGCAGTATGAATAATGAATCCATGAAATGAATTGTATCTGCTGGCTGCATTTGGTGTGCTTTTTTTTTTTGTTTGTTTGTTCTTTTTTTTCAATTTCTATTCCTAATGAGCCAGCCACTCTTCACTCTAAAGACTTTTGGGACTTAATACATATGCCATACATAGTTTGGGATATTTTGACAACAGCTCACCTCATTTTTAAATAGAGCTTGAGGGGAAAGATGAGCAAGTACGCTAAGGAAAGGATGAGCTTGAAGCAATTAACAAAAAGTTTAAAAATCTGCTGGGTTATTTAAAAAAGCGTAGAAGATATCTAAAGTATTGGTTGCAATTTGCAGAATGTACCTTTTAATCAACAAGAGATTAAATACAGTAGTAGAGTCTTGCATATTTTCTAAATCCATTTCTGAATCTGATAAAATCTGTTCGGTAAACTCTAGAGTTTACTAAGAGCTGTGTTTAGCAATATAAGGGAGCACCTTCAGGCTACTCAGATTATTGAAGGTACCTTTTAAAATCATGTCATAATTGCTTTACTTTCTTTGATATTTTTTTAAAGTTGAAAGTGAATAGCGAAATAAGTGTTTTGGGGCAGAGGTTTGATTTCTTAATTTGCACAAGTATCACTAGTACTGGCCTAATGAGGAGGAAAAAAAAAGCCTGAAGATTTTTTTTTTTGCAAATCAAAGCATTGGATAAAGAATTTTAAATCTGTTACCTAGTTGCATTTGTGCTATGACTTACCAGTTTCTATAGTTTTACCTTTTTTTTTTTTTAATTTTTAGAATTATAATTATACAATGGTTATAATAATATCAGACTTTGTTCTGATATTGGCAAGAATTGCTCATACACTGTATAGCCTGAACCTTTGTAGTTCCCTGAGTCTCCAAAAATAATATGGACTTGTCTTGTAAGTCCTGTCTTCCTGTTACGTGTGTATCCTTTTTTTGTTAATAACTATAGAGGAAGTCATATAAACTTAATATTGGATTTGTGATTAATTTATTTCTAAAAATGAGTCAGCTTTATTATAAGCAGTGTAGAGAGTTATTCTTTCCTGATGCAACTGAAGTTACTGATACATGTTTTTAATGTTTAACCCAACTGCCTATGGAGCATCCTAGCATCCAGTGGGTTTTTTTTGTTGTTGTTGTATTTTGCCCCATGTGGAGCCAAGATTTTGCGTCAGCTGATGTCTGAATTCCTGAGCTTTTGTTGTTACAATGTAGGATTAAATAGATATTACTAAGTTTAATGTACTTCAGTACACATATACTTCATACCGTTTGCTGTCTTTGAATTTGGAACAATTTCACATTTCTTTCTATAAATTGTTACTCATTCATACAAAAAGCTGTCACATTTTGAGGAAATTTTTAGTCCAGCTTTTGCAGTTGAAGTGAAACTGCAGAAAATGTGAAGCTTATTTTTACTGGAATCTATCAAAAGTAGCATCTCTGCTGAAGATATCTATTTGCAAAGGCATTTTCAAGCTTATAAGATGTCAGGAATTTAGTTTCATACCCTTCCTACAAAAACCAAAAGAACAAAACAGCTCACCAAACAAAAAAAATTTATCAACATCCAGATCTTCTGTTGTTTTTTTTTTTTTTTTTTTTTACTGAAGTTATGCTCAGAATCTGAGAGTAGTGATGTTGATGGCATTACTTTAACCATTCCAGCACAACTCAGATTTTCTTGGGAACCTTGACTCCAGTTTCTGACAACTTGATATTGTAGTGCTTGTAAGGGTCCATGTGCTGTCATAGTGCTTGCTTGGAATGAGACTTGTTTTCACACATGATGTAAGAAAATTAACACACAACACAGCAGGGAAAATTGCACTTGACAGCTTTGTGAGGACCACGTGGACGTCCTGAGAGGCAGTGTACTCTGGAAAGAACAAGAAATACTGTAAATGAGGCATTTCCAAACCATGGCCTGTGGGCCACACATGGCTCTGGACAGCTAGTGATGTGGCCCCACAAGGTCGTACACTTCTAACATTATGATGTGACTTCTAGTGAAATTTTTCATGAGTTGATTGCATGTATATTGAGCAGAGACTGCATAGGTGACAACTGAATGCTGTGGAGGGAAGGGCACGGTGCAGTGCTAGCTCTGCCTCTCATTGCCCACCACACGCTTGATCAAACTGAAACCCATTTGTATTATGTGTGCTTGTGCCTCTTGCTGAGTAAAATGCAGGGATCACTGATTGATAGTAATATTTCAACCTACCTGCAATGTGTGCGTGCCTGTGAAGATGTGTTTTCTGTTATTAAGTAGACATACAAGTTTTCTCCTTTAATTAATTAAACTGGGGCTTGTGTTATTTACTAAAGTAATTTAATGAGTTCACTACAGAGGAAATACCCAGTGCGGTGCTGACATTTTTCAGTTTTTGGCATCTCACAAAAGTACAAAGTAACTTGTGATGTGGTTTTTAATTAGTTTTGTGATGTGTTTGATTAGTGTTTGTGCTATTGAGCCATACCTTGCTGTGTTAGGTTCACAGAAAAAAGGTCAAATATCTCACTAATTTTAGGGTTTTTTTTTTTTTTTTAATTACAATATTAATAAAAGAAAAGGAAGTTTTGTTACTTATATACATGAACTATATTGTATATCTTATATGTGGCCCAGGACAATGTCTCTTCACTAAATGCAGACTAGGCAAGCCATGAGATTAGACAGACATATTTTAAAATGTCCAGTGTGCTAAATTAAATTCACACTAGCAATTGTTTTACTCCAAAAATACTCAAAATCTTTGTATATTTAATACTGTATCTGTATAAAATCTGTATAATCTATTCAATATGTTTTGAAAATATAGTTTTTGAAGAGTTAATGCTACTACAACTTGTAGTAGCATTGCTGCATTGTGTTGATTTTGGTAACTGCAAGTAAAAACTAGGTACATTTTTTTCCATTTTGATCCGCTGGGGGGAAAACCCACAGAACAAGCTAAATAAATGGAGCATTCTTCTGTGATTATGCACTGTGTTGTGATCAATTAAGTACTGAACGTATTTGTTACAAAGTTAGGGAGGAGAATAATCTTGACCATTGTTTATTTTAAAAATTAAAACAAGAAAAGAATTTCTTTTATGTGAGATACAGTGCCTCAGTAAAAACCATCATTCTGTTTTTCTTCTTTTTTTTTTAGTTAGTTTTAGTTGGGAATTTTATGATTTACCACTGCATAAAATTTTTTAATGTTCTTTTTTCCTTGTTATTGATTTTGTGTGTTTGCAGATGAGACGCTGAAACTACTAAAAGAACTAACAAGTAAAAAATCTCTTCAAGTGCCAAATATTTATTACCATTTGCCTCATTTGTTGAAAAATGAAGGAAGCCTTCAACCTTCTGTGCAGGTTGGCCTTGGAAGGACAGGAGGTATGCTGATAAAATGTTTATTTTATGTTTTGTGTCTGGAGGACTTTGTAGTTCTTATAGTACAATTTACTGTATTACTTAGTAGATCAAGGACAGCTCATTTAACTTGTGTCATATTGATATCTCTTAGAATTCATACTGAATCCGTGATGAAAGGAGTTTGGCTTCAGCTTTGGTCTTTTCTGCATAATATCAATCATGCCTTTTCCCATCTTAAGGTACACTTTAAGAAGCATTTAGTTTGGATGAGTTTATGTTACTAAGTAAAAGAGAAGGAAACAAGTATATTACAGTTTCTGATCTGCTGCTGGGCGTATCTTCTCATCTTTTCCATATGTGTGGCAACCAGTACATGGATACAACTATTTTAGTGTTGGTTATAACTCAGTGTTGGACACACTATGATAATTGCATCGATAAAATGTGGACTGGTTGGAGGGAAAAAAGCAATATTGTGTTGCAGTACTGTTGATCCCCTTTTCTTTTTAATCCTCACAAATTCTAAATATTGGTCATTAGGATAGCTCCACTCAATCCCACTCTAGGAGCTCTAGAAAGTAAGTAGGGTAAAGCCCAACCAAGCTGATGAATCTTAAAGTATTGTTTGTCTCCAAGCATGAGTGTCCCACTGGTGGATCCTTACTTCTCTGTGTGTCATCTGATTTGAAGGGCTCATGGTTTATCCTCTAGACCATTTTTTATCTAAACCTTACTACCCTTGCTTTTGAAAGAAACATTAGTTACTCCCAGCCTGTATTTTTTTCATTACTTCAATGAGTTTCATCACTGCTTCTTTTAACATTAAGAATGCTCATGTGTCAGATGTGTGAGCTCAAGCCACAGTTATTTTTCTGACTGTAAACACCATTTGTTTCATTGTTGTTATCTGGGAAGGCAAATGTTCTTGTTCTTTATTATTCTAAGTGAAGCTTGTGTTATATACTGTTGGGAATATATGACAGAAGTCTGAAATTACAGAACAGAAATTGGAGTCAGGTTTATTTAATTAAAAAGAGGGAGAAAATTGAGTTAAATTAATTTTCCTGTCTTCCCCTCTCCTGATCAATGCCAAAATCAGCAGAGTCGTTTTATAAGACTTCTGAGGAGTTAAATACTTGAGTTGTGAAAAATGGCTATTCCAACAGGAAAATTAAGTTAGAGAGGTTAGTTGCTCTTTAACTCTTACCTGATTAATACAGTGGTTGTTGATTCTTACCTGTGTAATAGCCTGACATATCTAGAATTGCGTGGGGTTGTTGTTTTTGTTTTTTTTTTTTTTGCAGTGTTTTTTCTGAGCATTTGTGATGATTGTAAATTGCGTTCCTGTTGATCAGTGGTGTATGTTAAAAACTATTTTTAATTACTGACATTTCAGTCTTGTAACTCCTTGCATTTCTTAAGTTATGCTTTATTAAAAAATTAACTTTTTGATTTTGTTCTTGTGTATGAAATTACTGAAAGTATACATTTCTGTTTTGTTTGATTTCAGTTTCCATTGTAATGGGAATACCTACAGTGAAAAGAAAAGTCAAGTCTTACCTTACAGAAACTCTCCACTCCCTTATTGATAAGCTGTCCCCTGAAGAAAAACTGGATTGTGTTATGGTTGTCTTTATAGGAGAGGTAACACTAGAAATATTTTTATACAGTTTCTAACCTGTCTTTAAACATGGTGCTACTCCTTTCAGGAAGTGAAGCTCTCTTTTTTCTTTGAAACATAAATAGATGACTGTGCCTTTATCTCCTTTTTATGGAAGGAAGGATCTTGTGTTTCTGAGATGAAAGATCACAAAGAGCCCAGCCTTTTCTGTTTATAGAGGGAATAGAGGGCATGGATTCATTGGACTGCTTAATTTGCATGCTTTCTTTTGTTTATACATAGTAAGCGAGATGTGCTAATAATCTTATTCCTTTGATATCAAAATAATGACTGAGTCTGTGGTACAGAAGGGAATTTTCTTCATGTTTATGTTTAGTCCTTCCTTAGATTGATGTTACAGCTGGAGAAATTACATGCAGATAGTTACTAATTATATTTTCTGGCCATTCTGGACATTGTATGTCTGGACCTTTTTGATGAACTAGTTCAAACAATATTCAGTTGGATAGTTTGCTCAGTTTGGCTCTGATTTAGCTGAAATCTTAAGGAAAATGATGGACAGCTTTCAGGAATAATTTTGCTGGATACTGAGAACTGCATATAATTATTTTGATGTATATATTTTCTTTCAAGAATCTCATTTGGAACTTGGGAATGTTTGACCTTCATCATCTAACTGTATATTGCTCTGCTGAATCAGTGTTTTGAGTCCCACAGATGAAAACTTGAGTCTACTAGATAACTTGAGTCTATTTAAGTCTACTAGATAACTGTGAAAATCATTTTAATCCTGTGAGCCAGTGCCTATGCCGCTCTTCTGCAAGGAAATATTGTTACTGTTGATTAAGAATATCAGGAGATCAGAATTCATTCTGAATTATTGAAACGCTGAGTTTTCCCATCAGTTCAGTGAAGGAATAGTTTTATTGTCTTTTAGTGTGGCTTCTTTTTAAGGTGTAAAAGTTTCCTTTTGTTTTACTTAAGGAGATCTGAGCTGTGTAGACCATATGATATCACTGGATTCTTGGTCTTCTACAAATCTTAGAATAGGAGCAAATCCACACCCCTGTCCACAGCTACACAAGCTTCTCTTGTTACCTTAGGCAAGTTGTGCTGGTATGCCTGGGTTATCCATAGTTAAATAACTTTATTCCTTTGAGTTTTTTAATTTTTTTTTTCTCTTGGGAATTAAATGCTATTTAAATGGCTGCGAAGAAACTCAATTTTAAAATGGGAGCTATTGCTTTTCAGCACAAGGAGAATTGTGTTTTACACAAACAGTTGAGTGGGAGCCACTGTATCTCAGGGATTTTGCTGTTTGAGGGGAGCAGGATTTGCTTAACCTCCTATCTGCCATGGGCGCACAGCAAGCCATGAATGTCTGGGAAAATTTGAGAAGGCTAGGTTTGAATTCTTATCCCATCATAACCTTTCCTTAGATTTCTGTTTCTTCATTCAGTTTTCTCACCTATTTTACTATTCCTATCCCTGTTTTATATTTCTTAAAGTTCAATATCTTCCAGTCTGTTCTGTAGTTGCTACAGGAAAGTCTTTCAGTGAATAATACGATACAGCAGATAATTCATCTTTAATTGTAATGTGTTTTTATTCTGGATTTTGCTGTATCTCTCAGCTTCTTTCTGCAAGATGGAATATATAGGTTTAATAAGCGTTTTCTCTGGTTATCTGAAGCCTGTTCCCCTCGTGGACTTCTATTTGTACTTTAGCAAAATTAAGTGCTTTTGCTTTTAACATAGCTTTGACTGTGGGGTTTCCTAGGCTAAAATGTTAGACCATTGCCAGCATTAACATGTGTGCATTAAGGAAGGCTACTTGAAATACATTCAAACTTTTGCCAGCAGTGCAAGATGGTGGCACAAGGTTCTGAAGGATGATATGGCCTCTGTTAAACGTTCGTGCAGTTTAAGGACTGTGAGAAATGGTCATGATGTGATATAACCTTATTCAGAAGTTTAGAATTACTGTCTCTGCTTTCTCTATAGCTTGTGCCAACAACAAGGAAAAGTTAGACTTTACAAAAATATTTTTACAAAAGAATTGTTATGAAGAGTGGTATTTTGAAAGGCTTGTGCAAGTATTCTCTTGCTGATTCAATTGGAGAAGTTGAATTGATGGTGTTAATAAGCATTGCTGAGAGACATAGCTATAAGCTGTAATCTCTTTGGTGCTAAGCACCCTAAGAAACTTCTTTTAATGCTTCATTTCTTTCAGCAGTTCTATCTCACTTCTTTCTTATAAGTTTGACTTTTTTCATGGAAAACAAATTGAAAGTTACAGCTAATGACCTTCTGCAAACAGCATGAGCAGTGTAAACAGATGAGCTAGTAAATATAGGCTCATTACGGTTGCTAAATAAAGACATCTGCATATTAATTTAGTGTTTGGATATTTCTCAGTAATGTGATTATACACAGTAAATTTCCATACTTGAAAGTTCAAGGAATTCTAAAATATCTTGGTTGACGTGATACCTAATCACCAATTTAAATAATTACTAGAATTGCTTGTCAGAAAGCTGTGCAAGTGTCCCAGTAACTGACATATGTCTGCGTTTTCCAATTTGTTAAAATAATTTTATTGCAGAATAATTTGCAGGGATTCATTAGAGTGACTGATAAGCAGGAACAATTCCTTGTACGTCTTCACTTTTTCTTCCTCTTAACTGTGCAGCATGTTCAGATGATTTGAAACAAACGATTCGTATCTCATTAACTTGCTTTGTGTGAAAACTTGTTTTTTGACTAAGCTGTAGGCTCTGGGTTTAAAATATCCATGAGCATCAGATTAAAGTGACTGTCTAGCATTTTTATTTCATAAGGATTGCAAATAACAAGAGAAACTTGGTTTTGAAACATCCGCATCATAGTGGAACAACAGACAGGTATGCTACTGAATATGAGAGAGATTAAAATACTTTTGTGGTATCCAAACAAGATTTAAAAGAAATAAATAAAGAACTGTTGGAGGGTCCCATTTAATGAAAATGTCTTAGACTCCTCTAAGTACATCACAAATGATTGCCAGTCCGCCTGATTAATCAGTGACTATGCTCAGCGTAATCTTTCTTACAAGCAGTAATCAATGTATATTGGAAAGACAAGAAGCCCTTAATTTCACCAAGAATGTGAAAAAAAAACAAACCACAAATCATTTCAGAAATCAGAAGACATAGCCATGCAGAAGTAGTTTGTTAATGTTGTGTGCTACTGATTACATCTGATTGGGCAGTGATTGTCACAGAGTCACAGAATTGTAGGGCCATTGCCCAGTCACTTACTATTGGAGCACCAGTCTGTACGCTGCCCTTTCTTGCATATCAGTTATTCCAGTCTTACTCTGCTCTTCCTTATGTAAACGACTCACTTAGGGTAAAAACATTTGAACTTAAACGTCTTCTGTTGTTACCCTGTCAGCTGCTTATGTGAACAGCGGCTGCTAAATTAAAAGTTGTTAATCTTCAATGGTGTTTTCTCTGTCTTCCTCTTGTGGAGAATCTTTCCTTATTATTATTATTATTATTATTATTTTTTTTTTTTTTTTTGCAAGGTTTGTCTACTGGCTGGGTCAGTACAACACAAGCACCCAACAAAGTACTGTCCTGGGTACCATCCTGTTGTCATAGTTTTGGCTGGCACAGACTTTCGTTTGCCTTGGGGGGGCCTGTGTGGTGCAGTGTCTTGGATCTGTGATGAAAATAGTGGTGATGGAAGCACACTGATGTTTTAGTTGTCATTGACCAGTGGTGTGCAGAGGCAAAGACTTCTTCTGTGCTGCCCTGCCAGCATGGAGATCAAGGAGCTGGGAGGGGAGGGCCACAACCAGGACAGCTGACCTGGATATCCCATACCATATGGGGACATACTCAGAATAAAAGCTGGGGGAATGAACCTGCACGAGGAGAGACATTCAGAGCAAGGGTGCTTGTCTTCCCACACAATAATAATGTGTAATGAGCCTGGTTTTCCTGAAAGTAGCTAAACATCTGCCTGCTGATAAGTACTAGTGAATGAGTGCATTTTTCTTTGCTTGCACTGCTTTTGCTTTACCCAGCAAACCATCTTTATCGCCACCCATGGCTTTTTTCACTGTTACCTTTCTGTTTCTTTCCCAAATCTCATTGTGGGAAGAGTAAGTGAGCAGTTGTGTGGTGCTGGGCGGCATGCCAGGGTTAAACCATGCCACTTGTGCACTGGTGTGAGCAAAGCTTTAGTGAGTTAAGCGCTGAATGCACACTCTGGGCCAAACCCTGCCCAAACTGATTTGGAAGTAGTGACATTAGAATGCAAAATGGTAAACTTCTCCAGAAAAATAGGCAAGCCTTATTTTTGCCTTTTCTAGCTGTGGGCTGGAATTAGAGATGTCTTTGATATATCTCTTGATAGGTTTAAAAAAAAAAGTGTATTTTGTCTCTTGCTCTCAGCCCAGACAAATTTATATTGTCCTGGCTACAGAGACACTTCATTCTTTCTGTTAATCATTGAGAATGTGAACACTGCTGAAGAATCGTGCTCCAAGTTCTCAGATGATTTAATCACACATCTTGAGTTGGAGGAAGACCACTAGATGTTGGCATAAGCACACACTTTACACGCATATACATGTGTATGAATGTGTGTATATTAAATAAAAGTGAAAACTAGACAAGGCTGTTGTGCTGAATTTATATTATGTTCACCAGGTAATTTTAAATATAGTCTTTTTTTTGGACATCTAATTCAAAACTCTGCTCAGGATGAACACGATTGCTGCATATAATGCTAGCTCTTATATCTAGAGGGGTAGCTCAGGCTACCAATTAGTTTGAGGTATTTATTTAAGCTGCTATTGTAATCTCAGCTTCCTTGGCACCTAGAAAATGTGGACTGCTGATACTGGGCACCGTCACAGGGATTTACATTCCTCTTTTCATAATAATGGCTAGCAAAACTTTATATGGCATTAAACCAGTGATACGACCTGAGCTCTCAAAAAGGATTCTTGACAGGAGTTTGAAACCTGCCATGGACCTGAGATAAATTTAGTGTCTCAGCAGAATGGTGAGTTTCAGGACTGCTCTTTTCTCAAGCTCTAGACTTGAAATGCTTCTCTTTATAAGATACTTTTTAGATGCACTAGAGTCACAGTAACAATCTGATCTTTCTCATTGGAGAGAACATCGCTGTTAGTAGAGCAGAGTTGTGTCTAAACTTTCCAGTAGTATCTAAAATATTTGTGAGATGAAAGGTAGCTGTAATAAGTTTATTTCAGAAGCATTGTAGTAGGTGAGTTTTGGATGGCATTCTCAAGTTTTACTACGGTGGCCTGCTTTGACTTAGGGACTGTGAGTAGAAAATCTGTCCTCTAAGTAAGGAACACTGCATTGAAGTGTGCTTTTGGCTGTACACAACTGCTAGCTATCTTGGTCTGGAAAAACAGACCATCTAGACTTTTTCCATGATTTACAGGCTCACCCAAGCACATGAAGGATTTTCCTCAGGCTTTCAGGCCAAGTACTCTGCTTTCTTTCAGACTCTACAAACTAGGCTTCGTCTGCAATATATACAAAGTTAATGGAAGTCTATGTGATGCTAACGTCCATCTGAATATGCTGTTTTGATTAGTCTCTTGATTTTCTTAAGTTGTGGTTTTTGGTTTTTTTTTGTTTTTTTTTTTTCTGGCTGGCCTTCTTAGGAGCTAAACTTGTTCTCTGTGGTGCTGCAATTGACAGCACAACCTGTAGGGACACATGCCTTCATGATTGAGGAGCTGACATGCAGGGCGCAAGGACAGTGACAAATGACTGTAGAGTGAAACAAGAATTAACTTGTATTTCTCACACTGCTGCCAAGGCTTTGCATTGTGAAATCTTGTCCTGAACTGCATTGAGTTTAATGCTGGGGCAGCTGGAGAGAAAAAGATATTCTTACCTGTGTAAGGATGGGGGCTCTGAGTAAGGGAAGGCTAAAGTCATTAGCTCATGTAGGACCTAGAGGCTCCTTTTTGTTTATGTAACATTAGCAGCCTATTTTATGACAGTACATTTTTTTTCCCCTTTTGATCTACACCTTGTTTTTATGTTTCATGTGTTTAACTTGAAATTGCTGCTTAAGATCTGAAAGCAGACACTGCATTATTGAAAATATTGAAAATGTGGGTAATTATTCATATGTGCTTTCAACATTTCAAATCAAACATAGGTTTACTTTGCCTTTTCTGGAGGCTGTTAAATTTTGCATTGCTCATAATTATTTAAAATGCACTTAAATTATTCCGTCCATGTTTCACAAGCATGATGAAAGTTCAAATGAAATTGTTGTAATGAGTAAACAATGAGATTAGCACTTTTTGCAGATTAGCGTGGTTGTTTCCCAGAGAATGTATTTTCTTTTTCAAGGGGAAAAGTTCTCTTGCGTAAGTTCAGGCTGACTTCTGCTAGATGTCATTTAAGAACTAAAATCTGAGCAATCTGATGGGTGAGAGAAATCATATTATTTAGAATATGCAGTACAGCTGATATATGAAATCTTCCCAGTGTTCCCTGAAGCTTCTCTTCTTGAATTTGTAGGATTGGTAGCTTAACTTCATTTCCCAGTGATTTATGAATAAATCTTTGAAATTTTGTTGTCATCTTTGCTTCTACTTGCTCTTCCCTTCCTAAAACCGACTCTTAAATCCAAACAGATGTTTGGTCTGATGAAGATCTGATACTCATAGGATCACTGAGATTGAAAAGACTTCTGCTCAAAGCAGAGCTATCTACTATAAATCTGTGCATTTTTACATAGCATTTCAATGTGCATCTTGAAACTTACAGCTTGGGGGAAAAAAACCAAAAAGTTAAGCTTGGTAAGTCATCCATCCAGAAGAAGAGAATCTTAGAATTGGAAAGAACTGCAGAATGATTTGAGTTGGAAGAGACCTTAAAACTGTGTAGTTCTAACCCCCCTGCCGTGGCACCTTCCTCTAGATCAGGCTTCTCAGTTGCTGGTGCGTGATATCCTAGCATTCCATTGTGTTCTACTTTTTGTTAAGATTTTTTTTTTCATCCCTTGGAGAATTTAATATTAAAATGAACTGTTAACTAGCCAGGTGTTTACATCAGTTGTCAATAGAAGAAAATAAAACAGGGGGCAGGGATCCTGTGCTTAACAGTGCAGTATAGATGTCTGAACTTCAAGGCTATTTTTGCTTCTTCTAGCTGTACTGTGTCTTGTTTAGTGTATGGCATGGTGCAGGCTATTTCTGCACTTGCTCTGCTTCTGTTTCAACTGAGTTCCAGTCCTGTTTATACTTACTGTTCTGGTTTGTTTAGGTCTTACGTATGAGGATTAGAGCTGATTCTAATGTGGTAATACAGATGCAATCTGGATGCCTCTATATGAAATTGAGAGGCAAAATCTGAAATCAAGACGGTACTTCAAGTGAGTGGATAGCTAGACTGTGAACCTTGCTGCTAATGAATATCATGAAATACAAGTGAGTAAATTGGTTCTGAAAGGAGCTGAGCAGACCCAGAAGGAGCTATTGAATCTAATGGACACCATTAGGATGAGGTATTATAAATTGCTGAGTATTAGAACTGGGAGGTAGAAAAGTTTGTTCTGTACTTACTTCTTGTATTACTTTTCTTTTCTAAATAGCTGCTGCTGGTTAAGGTAGCACATGAGCTTTTGATCCAGGTGGACATTTGTTCTAAATTGCCATAGTTTTCCAAACATTTTCAGAAGCAGTTTCACCTTCTATATTCTTGAAGGTATGAAGTAGGTAGGATTTAACAGCAGGAAAGTGTTACTTCTTAAAACTAAAAGTCTCTCTAACAAGTTGGCTAGCTGTTAGTCAGTTGGACGGGATCTGATGGATGCTAACCCTGCCCTCAGTGCTGGGGCTGGAACTGGATGATCTTAAATGTACCTTCCAACCTAAGCCATCTGATGATAAACAGGCATTCCAACCTCTTGTTTTGTCTGCTAGCAAATACATTCTACTAATTTGCTATGTGCATGCACACTCATCAAATCAATAAAAAAGATTGGACTTTTGTTCATTGCTGTTCATTGTGTTTTTGCGTCTGTCATCAAAATAGTTGACATATGGACTGAACCTTAGATCTTGCCATGTTCAGACATTGATGAAATGCCATAGATTTCATAAGCCAAAATCTTCCTTTCCTGCTGGAAGTTTAGAGAGGCTCAAGGAGATACTGCTATGGTAGTTGGAAAAAGGAGTTTACTGAGTACACACACACACACACACCACACAATCACATCTATCTCAGGAAGTAACTTGAATTGAAAACAGATAGTGTGGCTGGTCACTGAAAGGGGGAGTGCTGTGTTTTCTTGTCCTGTTTGTACTCTTTTCTGTGTATTTATTCATGGTTGTTGCTGCTGGAAGCAAGATGCTGACCTGAATGAATCTTTGGTCTTGATCTAGTACAAATGAAAAAAGGAGAGATGTCTCGCTCCATGTATTCCTGCTTCCACTGGGATCAATAATTTCATGTGACTAGAAAGAAAGAACAGGAAAGATTTCAACTGCTTATACTGAAACAACAGATCCTGTTTATGCCTTTCATTAGTCCCCAGAAATCTACTACCTAACAAGACAAATTTGTTTTTGAAGCTTCATGATTCACTGGCAATATTAACTCTTAGGCTATGGCCTTTTGCTGCTTGACATTTAATTTTTAAGAGCAGTTCTTTAAATGTTAATTTCTGCTTCCTTTTCTGAAGTTCCGAACTGCTAAGAATTATTTAATTTTCAGCTTGAACAGTTTTACTAATGAATGGTAATGCCTTCTGATTTAGAAGGCATAAGCATTCATTGCTGTCATCTTACAGATTGTGCAGCTGTGATTGGGATCACCAGTGGCATTTCCTTTCAGTAGATGAAAATGGCACTGATATCATGAGCCAGAATTTACATTCTTCATAGCTGTTCCAAAGGAAAGCTGGTATTTGTCAGATGATCTTCTTTGGGAGGCTGAAGAACAGTTACACTTTCTTTCGTGGATGATTTCATTTTGATTCATCTGGATTTATCTTGTCCTCATTAAGGTACTCTGAAAAAACAACGGTATAGTTCCTTGCATAATACATAGTTCATACTTATTTGCAGTGTTCTCATCTCCTGCAGGTTGACAAGAAGACTTCAGGTCTTATTCTAACGAGACAGTAAAAGCCTTCTTTCTCAAAAATAGGGAATAGAACTTGGTCAATAATAGTTTTTTTCCATCACTCTTGATTTACTGGCCAAATTTATTGATGGAGTCGAAATACCCTTAGGTTCAAGCAATTTTCTATTTCAGATTTCCTTCCATTACTGCACTGCAGAGTCTTATGCATAGCTAACTCTTCCTTTGGGCATTGTGACAGCTTGGTCAAATTCATTGCATGTTCTCGCATTTATTGATGAGATTGTGTGAAATAACTTACAAGTGACACCTTCCTGGGACATAACTTCAGCTGAAGGACATTGGCAAAGATCCCACTGAGTGTTAGGCTGGGTAATGAGAGGAGCTAATTGCCTTTGGAAGTTCATGTGTGGAAAGATAGTGTGCAGCTTGCTTATTCTGAGAGGAAGGGTTTGGTGTTGAGGTTGTGGTTCTGAGTATCAAGTGATGCTGGTAGATAAAAAAGCAATTACTTGTATTGAAATAATCACAGGATATAACATATTTTTAATGCATTTTGTGGAATTCTAGAATGGCTTGTGTTGGAAGGGACCTCATGAAGCTCCAACTCCCCTGCTGCATGCAGGGCTGCCAACCTCCATATCTAATACTAGACCAGGCTGCGCACGACCCCATAAAGAGCAGTAGTGTTTGACTTCTCTTATGTTTAATGTAGCTAGACCAGCCCATCTTGACTTTGTTTGACAGTAGCACAGATTACAGTATGTAGTTGGAAGTTTACGGGCTACTTCTCTTAAATGTGAAGCTATTTTAATTGCTGTTCTGACTGGGAAATTACCAACCTTGTGTGTGAGGGAAACACAGAAAAATAGGTGGAAGTAAGGGAAAAACTCTTATTCCTTATTTACTTTCTTTGCTGGTTGTGGTCCATCCTGTATTAGGACAAAACAGAACAAGAACTGTTTGTTTTGAGAAGAGTTGCACTGTTGTGCAGGCTTTTGGCTAAGCACATGCTTCTAGTTAGGATGTAACCTGGCATTTATTTTAATATCTGGAATACTGCATAGAAATGAACTGTGGTTTTGGTGTCTATTTAAAAAACAAACAAACAAACAAAACTTTTCCTGTGCAGTTACATTATGGACTGTTTAACAAATATTTGACTTGTTAATATGAGACTAAATAATCAGAGTTCGAAATCCAAATTGCTTCTTTTTCCTCTGTTGAATAAACAAATACTTCAATATTTTTAACATTTAAAAGGAAAGAAAAACACATGATGTGTTTCAGTAAAATATAATGATTATTGAAGTATGCCTGTGTAACGATTTGCAGCTATTAAAAAACACAGTAAAACAAAAAAAAGATGTCTTAGACTACATTACTGTGATAAACAACGCATGAACGATCCGTGTGTTCTTGTTAAGTCCTTAACAGTATGTAAAGGTCCATCCAGCCCTCAGTCTCCTTGAGTAGAACTTGTTGCAAGATGAGTTTTAGTTTGCAGAAATCTTGGCTGCTTGTCCTGTAAAAGACTGGGACTAATGCTTACAAAGGAAGTATTTATGAAGGAAAGTATGACAGATGGTTTCAACTCTTCTATATAGTACTTGCAACTGACTTTTGTGTATGGGGGGAAAACAAAAAAGAAACAACACTGTTGTCCTTTTTCAAAAACTGTGCATCACTGGCAGGCAGCATGTTGGATTTAAAAAAGAAAAACAGAACACAAATGAAATAACAACTGAAAAATCACGTTCCCATTTTGGAAGATCAAAGGGTAAGGATCTTTATCAAACAAGTTTAGTGGATCTATAGAAATACTTGGGGGGGGGATTTATTCTCTGTGTGTATAATCCTTTAATGATAATCCGCATTACAAATTGATCAGAAAGTATGAAATATTCCTTTGTTTCCAGCGTTTGAAAGGCAGCTGTTCTGCAGAATCCTCATAAGCTACCAGAATCTTCGTTGACTTACAGATTGCAAATTCTCTTCTTAAAATTGATAAAAGTTTAGGAGATGTATTTATGAAGTAGATGTGTGTTTAATGCCCTGTACCCCAGAAGGCTTCCCTTAGTAATGTTTTGTATGGTTTATTATTGTATAACAATACCCCAAAATTCTTCCTATGCAAACACTCTTGTGATCATTTTGTCATTAAGAGCACGAACTGAAAAAAACCCAAGTGTTATGTTATGTTAGAACTATCTGTTAAAAGCAGAGATAAGGCACATCATCCCATTTTATGTACTTAAAAAGAAAAAATCTTCTCCTGTTAGATGTAGGACATAGGAACACATCACTCATGAAATTGTAATACTCAAATGTCTTGCACAGTGAAATTTATTGTCAAGTACAGCTACCTCAAATGGTTGTGTTAATGAAGTGTAGCAGCAAAGCTGTTAAGTATTTTATTTATTGTTTTTTCTTGTTTTTTTTTTCCAGACCGATCTTGATTATGTTAACAATGTTGTTGCGAGCCTGGAAAAAGAGTAAGTTGCAGTTTTAATGAGAAACTTTGCTTTATTGGTGACTTTGCTTGTTGTTTTTCCTAAGAAACACTGTGATGAATACTAAAAAGTGTTATGGTAGTATGAGGCTGTACATTTTTGGTTAGGGAGGGGATTTCTACGTTTGAGTGAAAAGAAGTATTAAACGATAAATTAAGGGGTGATTATTCAGTCAATTAAATCTAAAACAAATGGAATTTAAATTGATTTTGTAGACTATAAGTGACTTTAATTAGCTGAACATTAATGGGAATTTGTTACTTCTGTGTTATTGCCTTGTATTCCATATGTTCAGAGAGAACTGTAGAAGAAAATTGCTAGGTTCTAGTGAGGGAATAAAAAATCAAGTGTTTAGAAGCTAATTAGCATTCTGATTATTAATCAAGTGGCTACACTATTCTGAGGAAGGTGTTAGGCAAAACAGTATACACTGTCTTACTTTACATCCCTCGTTTGAATGAGTCGTTGTTACAACCAGAACTCAAAGTAGCTTGTATGACTCTATGATGTTTTTACTGACAGATTTTCTACAGAGATCAATTCTGGGTTGGTGGAAGTAATAGCCCCTCCTGCAACTTACTATCCTGATTTGACAAACTTGAAAGAAACGTTTGGAGACTCAAAAGAGAGAGTGAGGTGAGTTTATTCCTTCAGATCTTTTTTCATCTCCTCTCGCATCCACACTTTCCGTGTTCATAAATCGTCAAGTGGGGAATGGATTCTTTAAATGTTTTCTTACTGTAATTCTCAAAAGTGTGGGGATGCTAAAAGAGCACCGAGTCCTTCTCGGTGCCCTTGTATCTGCATGCTGTTCTGTGCGTGATCTGAGTTTAATGCTAAGCTTCAGTGAACTCTTTCAGTGTTAAATTCTGGGAGAAAAATGGAGATTTTTTTTTTTTTTGCTCTTGTTTACTTTTTTTCTTCCTGAAATATGTTGTAAAACCCAGTAGTCGCTACTGAATTATTAATTAAAATAGACATGTGTTTTAGTGAAATGTAAGGTAGCTTTCACAGAACCAGAGGCAACTTAAACCAGTTTTTGTATGTATGAAAGCATGACAAGAAGGCTTTATTGCTTTTTCTTTCCCAGACAGATTTCCTGAGGGAACGATGCCAAAAGCAGTTTTCCTAATATTTCACCAGTATGGTCATTCTTCATAGTGAGATCTACTTTGCATTGCCAATGTGTACTGAAATAACTTTTTCCATAATACTTAAGTTTGTAATTGATTTTCAGATGGAGAACAAAACAAAACTTGGATTACTGCTTTCTTATGATGTACGCCCAGAAAAAGGGAGTTTATTACATCCAGGTAAGTTTCTGTTCTTTATTTTAAATGAATCTCCAAAAATCATGCCAGTGCTCACAGCAGAAGGACCTACAGAGCAGAGTTAACATGATTCCATTGTTAGTGGCCAATAAGTATGTGGGTTATTGTATCTGAGGATGTATTTTGTGGATGGCACTCTTTGAAGTAGAAAGCAACTTACTGCATATGATTGATTTTTATCTTAAGATGCTTAGCATAAAAAGTGATGGAATGCAGGCAGCTTAACTGCTGTTTTTTCTTTTTTCCCCCAAATGACTTGCAGTTGAGGCAAAAGGCACCAGCATAGTCTTGAGTAGAAGTTGAACTAAAATCTATTTTTCTTCCTCTTGAAAGCATGTGCAGTGTCACTTTGATCTCTAGAGTCTGTTGTATATAGCTGCATTTTTTTTCAGAAACACAGACAGTGAATTAATCTGAAGTTTAATTTAGCTCAGAATTGTTCCTCTGTCTCCCTGCTTCGAAGTAGGTAGAAGTCTTGCCTACAAGTGTTGCAGATCTAGTGAGTAGCTGTGCTTAGGATTTTCATTTAGATTTTGGGACTGTATCCTTTGGGTATAACACTCCACTTGTGCAGTTTTTCCAAAGTGAGCTTTTCTGACTACTGTCAGAGCTGTTGGAGACTCAGTACTCCTGGAAGCTGTGCAGGGGATGATGTATTGGCAGCCTGCTTGAAGCTAGGCAAGTCACACAAATGTTAGTGCCAGCACAAAGAGGTAAGAGTGAATGCTCTAGGAGTTAGAACAGGAGCTGCAGTATACTTTATGCAGCAGTCTGCACTTAATATGAAATAAAGGGATTGCAGCACAGCATCTTGGAAGTTGTGCAGTCTGGGTGAGGCTGGACTATGCACCTGTTCCTCTGTTGGACAGCTGAAGTCAGGAAATGGGGAAGCGAATCCTGCCTCTGTAGGTGGCATCTCTTGGCTTCTTGAGAAAGTCTTTCAGTTCTAGGAAGGAAGGGAGTAAATAATCACACCGTCATAGAAATAATAAAAAAATTCTATTTGTTCTCCATATAATGTCCTGATGATGTCACTTGATCTGAAATTACTTTGTGAATGGTTCTTTTCTGAAGATAGAGGCTAGAAAAGTAGTGTGAACTTATTACTACCTACTTAACATCTGCATTATGTTGAAATGTATTGATGGCATTTTATTACAGAAGGATTCTGGATTAGTTCTCCACTGTTACACTATGAACCCTAAAATATTTATTCTTGTCTGTAGAGCTGAGGCTTTATAGCAATCCTTGCATTAAAAATATATGGGTATGTGTTAGCGATGTATTACAAATAACTGTTTCCTAGCAGTATTTTCTTCTATCACTTTTCTGTTTTTCATGAATGTTGATATCATTGCTCCCTTTTTCTAGCTTGAAGATGACATTGTTGTCAAGCAGAATTACTTCAGCACCATAAAGAACTTTGCGCTTCAGCTCGCTTCTGAAGATTGGATGATTCTGGAATTTTCTCAGCTGGGTTTCATTGGTAAGAAAATGTTCATTTTAGTAGTTTGAAAGAGCACATTCATCCTTAGATGGTGTGATGAATAGTGATCTGACTTCAAAGTTATCTTTGTACTGGAAATAAATCAAGAATTAGAAATTCTTTGGCTTCTTAAAGAATTCTGTGGTTTAACTCATGTTTGCGTTTGTTAGTTTAGCTACTTTTCCATGACAGTCAAATTCAAACTGTTGGAAGTAAGAGCATTTTTAGAACCAGAAATTGTTTTATTTATAAGAACACTTGAACTGCAAGGAATTACTTATTTTAACTACAGTAAAAATATAAATGTAATTAGACTGTGAAGTTCAAGGGGAAAAAGCCCAAGAGTGAACACTGCCTGAAACAGGCAAAATGGTGTTTAAGGTAAAATTTCCAAGGATCATCAGACATTGTTTTGTCTTGGTTGCAAAGCCTGTTTTATCTTTGCCTTTCTAATCCATCCAGGAGAAGTTATGGCAATGTGCTCCTTCATAGGATTATTTAGAGGCTGTCTTGTCAATGGCAGTAAACAACAGTGAGAGAAGTTAATGCAGCACCTTGGATTCCTGGCAGAGGCTGCTGAAATCATTGTATAGTTATTTTTTCTGTCTTACACTAATATGTTCTTATTGAGAAATACTGGACTTAACAGAAAACAACAACAAGGAAAGAGAAGTTTTAAAGGAATTTTGCACATTGAAAGGGGTATCTCATTATTGCAGTGATGTATCACGATGAAATTAAAAGCATAAAGCTGGAGATATGCAAGGAAAAATTAAAAACTAAGTCAGGCTGTGGAGTTTCCTGTACTATGCTGTTTACAGCTCCAGCATCACGTATGTTGCTGAGGCAATAGTTTCCTGATTTTCAGGGGTTCAGAGACTGACGAAGTTGAATGGAAACTAGCAGTCATTTCCTAAAGTACTGTTAGGTTACAAAACTGCTTTGTGCGTTTGATTGCCAGTCTTACCTACAGCAGAGGGCTGGAGAGGACATGGACAGAGGGAAGTCTTCCCATCTCCTATCTGCTACCCACATAACCAATCTGCTTGATTGCCTTGGGCAAACCAAGGAGGGAAAAACAGGAGATGAAGCTGCTTGTCATGGAGAAATAAGCATTCAAATAGTTGGAGTTTTTGCCAAAAGTAAGCTTGTCTCTTTTGTTGGGAGAAGGAGCAACTTGCAACTGTCAGCTCTGTGGTTCTGCGGCTGGAGAGTTTGCTTGGATAATAGCTTCTGACTAAATTTTGTTTCTACTTTTAACCAGGTAAACTCTAATTATGGATTTAGATGGGGTTAGAGTTTTAGATCCAGGCCTAACTGCACTTTGGATGTAAAGTCTGTGTGAAGTTCCTAGGCTATAGAGGCAATTTGTCTTGCTTAAATAGTGCAATGTGGATGGAGTAATAGAGGGCAACACTGACAAGTTGCATTTTTGTAATACTGTGATGTCAAAATGTGTGTAAGCCCAACAGTTTAGGACATGTGCTGTCAATCCCATGAAAATATATTTCAGAACACTTGTGTATTCTCATCTTCTTCCTCATTCCTATAATCTTAGTGTTTGCTATAGAGGAAGCAGAGTCCAAGCCAAGAGGAATAGGTAGATACTACTTAATACAGAGATTTGGATAAGTCGCATGCAAAGTTGTAAAAATAAATAAATAAATAAATAAATATAAATTTGTGTTATTTTTCTTTTTCCTTTGTCTGTATACTGTCTGTTTGCAGCATGGGCTCTGAAAATGCCTATCATTAGTTGTTTCTGCTGCTAGGTATCCCTGTTCTGGTCCTTCTTACATATTTGTCTTCATCCTGATGATTAAATGATTAAAATTTTGGATGTGTTATCTATGACTACATATCTTAATGTGTTGGGTTGTTTTTTTCTCTAACCAACAAAATAACATTTTTTCCTCCCAGTTTAGCTACTTATCCCACTTCTAAGTTTTGAGAAAAAAGTTGGTATTCATGAAGGTGACTAATACTTCTGGCTTTAAAACCTTCTGATCTACAATAGCCATATTCTGCATTTGAATATGCAGACAATGTAGATTTCCCTCATCTGTGCTACCTCTTTATGAATCTTGATGATTTGGTAAAGCAGACAGCTAAAGAGAAGGACAAAAGTAGTTTGTTGTAATTTGGGATGATTTTTATGTAGATACGTAAAAATAGAGTACGGAACTGCTAGAGATTTAGCAATTAGTGATTTAGTGTAGCTGATTCATTGCAGTCTACTAGAAGCCTTGATCAGCTTACAAATTCTTCCAGGAAAAAATGTGTTTTTGTCATAGTGTTTCTGAACTGAAAATCTAATTTACGCAAGTAGTACATGAAGAAGTTGGAAATGCAGCTGTTCAGGCTGACAGCAGGATTATAAAATTCTGTCACCTCCACCATTGAGGAGAAGTTGCTTTCTTTGATTTATTTTTATTTTTTTGATACTGAAAGCATAGCCCTAAGTGCTGTCAAGTATCTAATAAATAATGGGTGAGATGTGTGCTCTTTCCCTAGAAGCTCTATGGAAGGAGGTGCCTCTTCTGCTCTTTCAAATTCAGCTCTGCACTGCAGTCCTTAGCATAACATGGTAAAGTCCTGCCAGATTTTTATGAGAAATGCCAATTTGCCTTCCAATTGCTTGTAAGCTGAAGTGCTTTCCAGAGGATTTACAATACCTTGTCCTGTAGCTATAGTGTCAGATGTCACAAACTCTAATGGAGCAGTCTGAAATCAGCCTCTAGGTTGTCTTTTGCAGTCCTTCTAATTCTTCCAATTTGTGGTTAGGTCTCCAGCTTGGTGATTTTTGACTGCATACTGAGGACAGCAAACGGGCAGTCTGCAGGCTAGATTTGGATGCCACCGGAGTGGCTTCATGGCTCACAGCATTTTTATCGTCTGTAGCTATGTGGGCTTGAGTAAATGCTTCTGTTTGTTCTTGGGCTATGTCTGTGTCCCAGGGAAGCCAGGCTGCTGCTGTCACCCTCATGAAGGAAAAGCTAGGCAAGGGCTTGGCTTGTTTGGATTTAGAGGGGCTGAAATCTTGGATGTATGGAGCAGGGATTGTCTTGGTCTAGTTACCATGCTACAGAGAAGCTGTGTACAGTTGGAGTTCTGGAGCTTTCAAGACCTCCGCAGGGAAAGCCTGTGATAAAGCAAGTCTTGGTTTTGAGCTGGTATAGGAAGGGTGTTCTGAGGCCAGAAGTGCTTTGCAGGTGACAGAAATGGCAGATAGAGGTGGTGTTGTATTGTACTGAAAGGCAAAGTGCTGGGGGAGGGCTGTGCCATGCTGAGTGTGGAAGGTGGTGACAGCACTTCAGAAAGCAGTATGTGTGCGTCTGCCCTTAGTGAGAGGCAGTGTTACTCCAGGTAGGTGTCTCAGGCTTGTGGAGCAGGATTCTGCTTGTTAGTTTTGGCTCCAGTGCTCACTGGAGCCTCAAGGAGAAGGCTTTGCCTGTGCTGTTCCACAGTGTTCAGGAGTATAATAGTGAGTGGCCAGTGGGGTTTGAGGACACTTGTACCCGGATTCTTCACTGAGTTGGGGGTCAGGACTTTATTGCATGATTGAACAATAGCATGCAAATGCAGGCCTAGAAGAAGGCACCTTTGAGCACAGATTTGCCACGGAGAAGTAAATAATCTGCTTATTCATATCCTGGTTCTATTTTAGATAAAATTAGGATAACTTAGATTAAAAGAGTATATGCCCACTCTTCAGTCTTTTTCTCTGGTTATTTAATTGTTGGGGTTTCTAGTGGCACAGTCCGTGAGTGTCTTTTCACCACAGATGACAACTGAAGACTACACTGTCTTCTTTAGAAGATGAGCTGATCAAAGTGATTTATGTACAGTGTGGTGCTATTGCTGTGTCCTTGAGTAGAAGAAAAGGACTCCAGAGCAAATGGAGTACATATACCTATAGCCCTGGAAGAGGAAAGCTGTCTCTTCAGTCAGCCCCCACAGCAATTGGAACAATAATGTGGGGATGTTTTCTAGGTTGCATGTGTATCTTTACAATACACATCACGGAAAGGTCATCTTTCTGTGGAAGCAGGTGTGACTGACAGGCTATTTCAACCAGTGTCATCCAGAAATGGTGATTTCAGTCCCATAAATGCTTCATGAGCCCTTACATTTTTAAGCTGATCTTTGATTAGGGTTTCTTGTATTTTTCTCTTTTCCTACACTGTTATCAAAAGCAGTAGGCAGAGATGAATCACCAGGAAAATTAGGAGCCTATTTAGTTGGAAGTGTGACAAGCTGAAAGAGCTGTTATTCCACCTGAACATTTTATACAATATTGTACAAATAATTTGATTGTTTCCTATCTGTTTTTAAATGCTTCTATAAATAATGTTAAACAACATGACAACAACGAAGTATGTAAATACAACAATATCCTAATGAAGACCTAAAGATTTTTATTTTTTTTTTAACAAGACAGTTCTAATTTAGAGGGGATTGTCCTTTGTTTAATGGGAGCCTCACGTAAGTCACACAGTAATTTCAAGTGGGGATGACTGTTTGAGGTCCTTGTTGTAGAAAGCACTAACAAATAATGTCAATGTTTTTTCCTTATGAAATTAAAAATTCAAAGGTTGTGAGGGACAGCTTTCTGACTTGGCAGTGTTGGGTCTCTTACTATGTCTTAGCACGCTTAATTCTCCACCCAGCTCTGTGAATAGTCTCCTTTATGACCACAACATCATTCCAACAGATGAAACAATTGGGACTTCTTATGTCAGATACAACTTCCGTAGTGTACTACATCATGATGTAATCACATTACATCCTCCAAACTGATTTCAAATTCCAAAAGAACTGTTATGTCATTGGCTATTCTCTTTGCCAGTTTCACACAAGTCATGCAGGAACGGAATGAGAGTTCCTATGTTTGACATGTTCTCTGGAAATGATGGAGCCCTTTAGGTGACCTCCTGTGTCTCTAACCCCTTTTAGAGAGAATGAAGAATTTTGTAGGTCAGGATCTAAACATTGTCAGAGCAAGTCTCCAGATGTATGAGTCTGATAATCGATGGTGCTGGAGCACACATAAAAAAGGCCACCACAACTTAGATGTTCTCACTTAAAACATATCCTGGTTACCTATTATGTAAGCTGATAACCTGGAATTCTGTATCTGTGCTGAGATAGTGTAAAACATGCCAAGCTCAGTCCCACTTCAGCAGAGAAATTCTCCATCCTTATTAAAAAGATTTGAACTCCCAGCTCCTTTTTTTTGTGTTTATTGGTTGATTTATTGTACTACCTTGTGATAATCCTCCATGAATTACAGACCTAGGTGAGCCTCAAAGAAAAAGTAACTGAAACTGAGTGATGGTCCACATGCATATTCACAGCAGAAATATCATCACTTAAGGCAAAAATTAATGTAGTCTTAGGTGTAGTATTGGCTCAGGGTGATACTTCAGCCATATCCTGTCTTCTGTTTATGTAAAAGTGAACATCCACCTTGAGGAATGGAGTAATGCAGAGTGCTTGCAGTTCTTCATTTCCATTCAGCCACATGTTCAAGTGGAGTGCTCCACTGCTGATAGTTTATGTTGCATACAAAAGGTTGTTCCTTGTTTGTTTGTCTTCAAGAATAGCCTATGCAGCTCCTTAATGGCCTTTCTGGAGAGTTTTCTGTTCTTGTAGTGAGAACCAATTTCCCTTTTCTAATGTGCAGAGAGTGGTTTTGCTACCTCAGAGATAGATATTCTTAGTATTTACTCCAGCTGTTCCTTCAAAATGTAGAAAGAAAAAATACTGGGAACCCCTACTACTTGTGGACTTGATTGAAAAAACTTATGAAGGCCTTGTGCATTACAAATGAAGAGAAAATTTCACATCCTTAAGTGTGTTATTGCACATCCAAGTGTGGGTATGCTAAGAACTTGCATTGGAGAAGATCCTCTATTGCACTTTAATCTATTCATGTGCATGTCCCCCAAGAGCCCATGTATATATGTCAGCACTTCCTACATCTAAGCACCATCTACAAAACTTAATCATGTCAGCTGGCATCCCCCCACGTGGTTCATTATTGTGTGAAGTCATCTTTTCTTGTGTCTTCCATACTTCATCTTCAAACCTGATGGTGCTTTCTGAATGTGTCCTCACTTCTAGATCTGGCTTTGGAAGCTTGAAGTTGTCACTGAGTCCCAGATAGTATAATTGCTTGTTGTTGGAGTCTTTCTTCATGTTTGGGCTGTCCCACTGCCAGTTACTTATTGTGCCTAGTAGCCGTATCTTTACAGGAGATGCCTTACTTAGATGCTGCATTCAGTGCAACAACAAAGTTGAGTGTATTGGCCACTTTTCTCTTCAGACACCTTCTACTGCCCTGCAGAAGTTGCTGATATAATACACTCTACAAAAACACGAAGTTTCTCTTTTTCATCTAGGCCTTGTTTTAGAACTCATATTTTGCAGAATTACAAAGATTCTGTAGTAACCGTGTCACCAAGAAGTCTATCTGTGCTTTACCAAGGAGTATGTTATCTTGAAAGCCCCAAAGTCACATCAGTATATAGCAAAATTCTCCAGTTCTTTATCACATGAGGGATTTGGGCTTTCTGCTAGGCAGCTGACTGCTTTAATTCTGTCTAGTTGGAATTGCACTTGGTTTGAGTTTGCCAGTGGCCTGTACATTCTGGAAAAACTCTGGTTGCTGCTATGTGACAGCACAGGGAATAGTAAGCACATGCCCATAATTTTTCTTCATCTGTTTCTGCAGACTGAAAATGTTTGTTCTTAAGGAGATTATGTTGTAACACACATGGAATGTTTTAATGGCACCCAGTTATATTACAAGTTCTTGTTTGATTAGTTTTTCTGTTTTATTTAGTTTTGCTTAGCTGAAAGCAAGGGCATGCCACCTGGGAGGAATGCAGAGAAATAGTTCAAGCAGCCAGAGATCAGCTTAGGGAAGTTAAAGCTCTGATAAAATTAAATCTGGCCAGCGATGTCAAGGGCAACATGGAAGGCTTTTTATAGGTATGTCAGTTATGAAAGGAAGACAGGAAAAAGAAACATGCCCTCCCTGGAAGGATATAGGAGACCTGTTTACATGGAATATGGGGAACTTTTTGCATCAGTCTTCATTGGCAAGCGCTCTAGCCACATGGCCTATGTCACAGAAGGCAAAGGCAGGGACTTCGGAGAATGAAGAACCTCCTACTTCAGGAGAAGATCAGGTTCGAGACCTGAATGTTCACAAGTTTGTGGGATCTGATGAGATGTATCCAGTAGTCTTGAGGGAGCTGACAGATGAAGTTTTGAAGTCACTATCCACCATATTTGAGAAGTCATGACAGTCCTATGAAGATCCCAGCGAGTGAAAAGGGAAACACAACCCCCTTGGTTTTAAAAAGCTAAAAAAGGAAGATCCAGGGAACTACAGGCCAGTTATCTCATCTCTGTGTCCTGCAAGACTGTGGAGCAGATCATCCTGGAAACTATGCCAAAAGACATAGAAAACAAAGACGTTTGGAGACAACCGACATGGCTTCACTAAGTTCAAATTGTGCCTGCCAAGTTTGGTGGCCTTCTGCAGCAGGGATACAGCGTTTGTAGGTCAGGGAAGAGCAACTGACATCATCTACCCAGATTAAGCAAAGTATTTCACACTGTCCCATGTAACATCCTTGTCTTTAAATTGGGGAGACGTGGATTTGATGGATGAATAAAGAATTGGATGAGTAGTAGAACTCAGAGGTGTGGTCAACAGCTCCATGTCCAGGTGAAGAACAATGAGGAATGGTGTTCACCAGGGGTTTGTAATGGGATCAGCACTCTTTAATATCTTTGTTGACAGTGGGATTGAGTGCACCTTCAGGTATGCTGATGACTCCAAGGTGCATGGTACAGTTGATATGCTGGAGGATAGGGATGCCATGCAGAATGACTTCGACTGGTTTGAGAGGTGGACCTGCGAAAACCCCATAAATTTCAACAAGGCTGCGTGCAAGGTCCTGCAGCTGCATCAGGGCAGTCATAAGCACAAATGCAGGCTGGGGAGAGAATGTATGAAGAGAAGGTCTTGGGAGTGCTGAATGTTGAGAAACTCAACATGGTTTGGCAATGTGCACTTAGAGTCCAGAAGGCTGACTCTATCCTGGGTGGCATTAAAGGAAGGGTGGCCAGCAGGAAAAGGGAGGTGACAAGCCCACTCTGATCTGCCCTCATGAAACCCCCCTGGGAGTACTTCATCCAAACTCTCAGGCCCCCCACACAAGATGGAAATGGAAATGTATTGAGTCCTGAGAAGAACTACAAAGATGTTCAGAGGGATATGACACCTCTTCTATGAATGTAGGCTGAGATAGTTGGTATTTTTTAGCCTGGATAAAAGAAAGCTCCAGGGAGACTTTACGGTGAGCTTCCAGTACCTAAAGAGGGCCTACAGGAAAGCTGGACAGGGGCTCTTTATCAGGAACTATAGTAACAGGATGAGGAGTAATGGCTTTAAACTAAAAGAGGGCAGATTTGGATTGGATATTAGGAGGAAATTCTTTACTGTAAGAGTGGTGAGCTACTGAAACAAGTTGCTGAGAAAAGCTGTGGATGCCCCAATCCTTGAAATGCTTAAGGCGCTGTGGGATGGGACTCCGGGCACTTTGATGTAGTGAGAGGTGTCCCTGCTCATGGCAAGGGTTTGGAACTAGTTGGCCTTTGAAGTACTTTCCAACCCAAAGCATTCTATAAGTATGGAGCTTTTCAGATTGCTCAATTGGAGATTTCAAATCGTTCATCTAACATACCTTATCGTGGCAGAAGCTTGCTTATTTTAGCAGTGATTTCAAGGTACAATGCTGTCTTATTATAACATAACTCCAGTTATTTTTAATGTCATTGCAGGCAAAATGTTCCAGTCTCCAGATATCACTCTTATTGTAGAGTTCATATTTATGTTTTATAAGGAGAAACCAATTGATTGGCTTCTGGACCATATCCTCTGGGTGAAAGTGTGTAACCCTGAAAAAGATGCTGTAAGTTTCTTCTTATTGTGAAGCTTCTAAAATGTTTTAATGTTTGTGAATGTGCTGTTTCTGCTGAATTAAAGGCTAACATACAATTTATCGTGGTTACTGTGTGTTCTAAATTAATCTGTTTTCCTACTAAGATTTTAATCTCAGGTAAACCTTCAGAAACACATTTTTCAGAGGCATTATAATTGTTTTTGTTCTGGATTCTGGAGGTGGATGCAGTAGTTGGTGAAAGAAAAATGTTAGATTAGTTTTTATATGTAACAGTCCTGAAATTAATTCGTTCTTGTAGCCCCCACTATGGCTCTGTAGAATACTGCTACTTGTATAGCAGTCATAGAGAAGATTCCAAATGGTGATTAAATTTAGATTTTTGGTCCTTTATTCCTCTAGTAGCTTCCTTGATGAAAGACTGAAGAAACAGGTTCTGTACAAAAATAGATGTAAATTTCTTCTTTATTGACTAGTATTATATTTGTACAGCAGTGTTGCTAGATTTCTAGAATAAAACCAAGATGAACTGGATAAATAGGTCTGGGTTTTTGTGAGTCTTTTCGGTTCATGTAACATGAGGTCCTTGAGTAAAATCTCAGCAACTTTTTGTTGAATTTAACAATATGGGTTTTTATCCCTTCTCCTTTTGCTTTAGAAACATTGTGATCGGCAGAAATCAAACCTACGGATACGCTTCAGGCCTTCTCTCTTCCAGCATGTTGGCCTCCACTCCTCCCTGGCAGGAAAGATCCAGAAACTCACAGTTAGTAGCTACACTTCTCCTTCCTTTCCAGAACAAATTGATCTCGTGAATATATATTTTTTTTTCAGTCTTTGAGAAAAAAAGAGTTTTCTTGTTTAGTATTTTTTAATTATGTGTTATTCCAATTGGAATGAACCTGGTATAAACTGGTTACTATCAGGTATAAGAAATACCAATCTCAGCTTATTTTTATGAATATTTGCTAGTGAGAATATGCTTCTATTTTTTTTAATTTCTTTATTACTTTTTCTTTTTTTATTACTTTAATGGAATGCTCCTCTTATTACCTATTACAAGATCTGAAATATCTGGAAATGAGCGATGTATTTATTTTTTCTTTTTTTTTTTTCTCTAGGAGTTCATTTTAAGTGTAACCACTTGAGAAAAACGTAATAAAACAGCATGATGTTTTTCTTTCTTTCAACTAGGATAAAGACTTTCTGAAACCGCTACTGCATAAAATCCACGTGAATCCACCTGCAGAGGTTTCCACATCTTTAAAAGTGTACCAGGGGCACACGTTAGAAAAAACATATGTAGGGGAAGACTTTTTCTGGGCTGTCACACCGGTTGCTGGGGATTATATTCTATTTAAATTTGACAAGCCTGTCAATGTAGAAAGGTTAGTAATTATTTGGTTTTGGTCTCATATCTAAGGCTGTGCGCTTGCCAAGAATGCGTGACAATAGAACTGGGGGCTGTCGTAATAAACTAAAGTGAAATCATCCTGGTTTATTTGCAGTTTAGGTGAAACTGATCACGAGCAACTTTTCCTTCCAAGCCTTTACTGCTTTAAATGTTATTTTCCTCTTTATTTCTTCTTTTAATTTTACCTGGAGCCTTTTTGATAAATGCGATTCAAGACCAATGCTTCTATGGCAGCTCATAAGGGAATCCAGAGAAGCCAATTTGGCTCTATTTGTACTTGGATGGTCTGCTTCTAATTACAATTTCAACTGTGCAGCGCAGTGTGTGGTACAGTATGTTGTGCCCTGCAGCCTCAGCCTCAGTGCATTGGTTGTCCAGACCAGAAGTCTTGCTGGAGCATATGGTGTCCTTTTACCTGAAATTTGGGAACTCTAAAGGTTATTATTATTATTTTTTTTTTCAGAATCTGCTTTAGGGCTTGGAAAAGAGTTAAAAGTTCAAGTTGACCTATGTAATTGATTTTAAAAATAGGCTTGAAATGAAAGTACCTGTGATTTGCTAGAGAGCTAGAGGTGACTTTATCTACTAGAGTTATTAGTCTTCCTTTACTTTTGCTGAGACTTTTTGCAGCTTTGTTATTTACTGTCCTACCAACATAGTGGTCTAAGACTTAAAAATTATATTGCTTATGCAGTGTCCAAGCATTGCTACTTTAATGGATTCCTTTCACTTTTCTTCACATACCTTATATGCTTTTTTGAGGCCAGTACCTCTAGTACAGTAGAGAAGGTTTCTTTGGATGCTTTTCTTGTGAAGGAGCCCTTTTTGCAAACCTGAACTGAATCCAGTTAGTCAACCTCTGCACATTGCTACATAATCAAAGACTAAGTGAGGATCAGTAGTTTCCTTGTTCTATGTTTTTTCAAGCTGGTCTGACCTATGAAACTCCAGTTTGTTGTGCAAGATGTCAGATTACTCTTTCAGTTGATTAGTGTGCTTTAAAAGATTTTCCTGGATAGCTTCTAAGATGTGTGTGTTGAGGGGTTTGACTGCGATACTTCTTGGATTAAAAGCAGATTGTTTTTTTAATCCTATGCCAATAGTATAAAAATGATACATTTTCCAAATGAAATGTATGAACTCATTGATTCCTTTTTGATCAAATTTTCTTCTTCAAGGTTATAAAGTGATCTTTGTCAAATTTGTTTTTATTTTCTGAATTTTTTTTTTTTTATTAAGACTTATATGCTTCTATTTTATAAATAGGGTAACTGTAGCAAGTAAATGTTGATCTTGGATGGAACATTGTTGTTTCATTAGGGTGAGTCAAGTACGTAATGACAATTCCGTTAGCAATGGGACAAGTTGCTAGAGGAAGAGGGTAGATTTACACTAGATATTAGAAAGGAATTCTTTACTATGGGGATGGTGAGACACTGAACAGGTTGCCCAGCAAGATTGTGGATGCCCCCTCCCTGGAAGCATTTAAGGTCAGGCTGGATGGGGCTTTGAGCAACGTGGTCTAGAGGGAGGTATTCCTGCCTATAGCAGGGGGGTTGGAACTAGGTAGTCTTAAAGGTCCCTTCCATTCTATGATTTTGTAAACTGTTGCTAGCAAGTGTAGTAGGTCATCCCTGTGGTTGGCAAGCACAGGTGTGAAGAAAATATGCATTTGGTGTGTATCACCATCATGGTGAAGGAATTGGGGGTAAAAGTAAATGCTGATGATCTCTGTGAAACATGGGAAGACAGTTATCATTATCGTGCTCTTAAAATTTGTAGCTAGGGCTAAGACTGTTAGAAGCAGTCCTAGCAGTAGAGGATTATATGATTATTTATTTCACTATTTTTACATATTGATGAAAGTAATTTTAGGTTAGATGAAGTGTTTTGAATCCAGTTGCTTCCTCAAAGGAAGGAAGTTCACAAGTTAGAATAATTTTATATTTTCAGACTTAAAAAACTAGGTATAGAGTCATTTGAACTGTCATTTTAGACCATTTTGGTATTCATTCATTTGTGTTTCTTTGTCACAGGGTCATAAAAAATACAGTATTCTGCCTTTCTGCAGTCAGTAGCTGAGCAGGGCTACAAACACTGTAATTTCAAATTGTTGAGGACTTGGTTTTGTTTGCCTACTAAAATTCCTCAGCAGCAGATTTTGGTAGATGAAGGTTGGGTAAAGAAATTGTGCTTCCTTATATTTCAGTGATGCTTTTTGAGGCAGCCAAATGTAAATCCGTGACGAGTGGGTTGAAAGACATGAAAGGGAAAGTGGACTGCACATCAGGAAAACTTGCCTGCTGGGAAGATAGATCCACAGCAATCAAGAGTAGAAGATACGCTTTTGAAAGCCATCTTGTGTTTGTGAAGGGACACAGCACATGCTGTTTGTGTTTTTAAAGTAGTAGAATAGCTCTTTGATTTTGTACGAATCGTTGTCTGCCAGGTGGGTTTGAGGCATAACTGCTTAATAACTCCAGTAATAAATCCTTGATAAACAAGCTTCTTAATGGAAATATTGACCACAACTTGCAGAATGAATGGCAGGTCTGTTACAGTGTGACAGAGTAGTAACTTGTTCCTAGAGTTTATTTTTCCAGGCCAAACCTTTTTTGCAGAATTGAACTGAAATTTTGTGTTGAATATAGCAATTCTGTAATAAACTGTCATCAAGCCTTTGAATACTTCATTTTTGAGACCTGAGAATATTGTCAGAGATAACAGAGGCAAGAATTTCTTAGTAACCTCGAGTGAGATCTGAACTCATGTAGTAGAGCAGCAAAGAACATTTGTAGCTGTTTTGTGTTAAACCTAGATGGCTTATCCCTGCTGAATGCTGAAAATCAGACATTGATTGTTCTAAACCACACCTGAAGAAGGAGAGAGGTGTATAAATTGAAACTGTCTAATGTTCATGTTAGTAACAGCTCTTATACCGAATCTTTTCAGTCATTTCCAAGTGAAAGATTTCCAGCCAGAACACTGAAGTCCCATGATAATAAGCTAAATTCTCATTCTTATTTTTGCAGTAATACAAAGATGCACACCACTGTTACAATAGCGCGTCCTTCAGACTGAAAGTAGATCCACTGACTTTCTTACTAAGGAACAAATTGCTCACCACTGTGGGAGGTTTATTTTTTTCAAATGGATGGACTACTTTCTGAATAAATGTAGGCTCAAAACAGCCTACATTGTAAAGACAAGAAATACTGCATTTCTTTTCCTTTAGGTCACTAGATAATTATGAAAATTCACTTTGCTATTTCATTATATACTGTTGTTCCAGTATCACTTAGTTATTAAAGCTCATATTTAAAAGTTACATTATGATATTCACATTACTACTATTTGAATTTACATTAAGCACTAGCATTAATTCTGGTTACTAAAAGTAACTATAAATATTACTTTTCTTTGCCAGTTACCCTGTTTCTTCAGAGAGGTTAGTGATGGGTGTTGAGCCCAAGGAGCTCATTGTGAACAGCTTTGGACACTGGAATTTGTTCTTTGAAAATACCAAGTAACACCAAGGAAGCCTTTGGAACTACCAATGGACATTTTGTTTAGGTCATCCTTTCTATATAACTGCTTAGCAGTGTTAGGGTATTTTCAAAAGGATTAGCAGAACTTGTGTTTTCTTGGGTTTTGTGTGTAGATTTCTTGTTTTTACGCTCCTCTGCTTTTAACTCCAGTTGCCTCATAGCTGTGGCCTTGTTTTTAACAAGTTATCAGGTAGTCCTCAAAACATGCTGTAGATGGTTAATAAAGTGGTTTTATGAGGTGGACCCTGCTCTCTGCCATTTCATCTTTAAGCTAGAATCTTGATAGTTGGACAAATCTGCTTGTAGATTACATTTACTACTTTGTATTCTGATGTTGGCATAGCCACTTGAGGTGCAGTATTTGAGAATAACGATCCAATTTTCTCTGCTGTTGACCCTGGGATCTGAGGGAAGGAACACGTGCTGTTAACCTTGTATGTCCTGTGGTAGCTTCTCATAATGTAGATATCTTGCGTCAGTGGGAATGATGTATTTGATTGTTTAAACTTGAAACTTATTGTATTGTGTATTGTCTGGCAGCTGATAACCAAACATAATGAGTTACTTTGCTTTGAAATTATTGTGACAGTGCTGAAAATTACCTATTTAAAAAGTGATGGCTGCTGTCCTGCTATTAAGCACACATCGTTATAGTGGAAGAGCAGCGCAGCTTTAAAAGCTGTTCACTGTAGAAGCAAGCTCTCCCTCAGCATGGTGCAATACATCCTGCCTTTCCTGTGCAGTTCTAGCTGACATAACACATGCACACAACTGCACAGTGCACAGTTTAGAAATCATCTGTATTCTAAATGCATAGTTATAGAAAAGGTTATTAAAATGTAACTTACTATCATTTTTTAAGCTTTAATTCTGATATCAGTTGGTAGGAAATATTTAGAAGTCTGATAAAGTTATTGAAGTTTTAGTGCTTCAGAGCATTTCAGTTGGGCTAATGTTTTCAATGTGGGAGGGTGGGGGGAAGAAAAGAAAAAGAGGAATTGAGGACTTGGTTTCTGTGTTTATATAAGCTTCTGTACTAATGAGTAGAACATCCTCAAATGGATACACTGACAGCAGGGACTTGGCAGGCAGGCTCCCAGCCACTGATGCCGGTTGCTCCGAGCATGGAACTATGCCTGCAATGATGAGGCAAGTGCTTCATCTGAAAAGAAAAGAAAGCATGGATCAGAGACAGAAGAAAAGAGCTGCCTGAGCCAAGGACATGCTGCTTCCTCCTTAATGGCACTAATGCTCCAGATTTGTGTGTTTGGCAGTGTTCCTGGGCTTACTGTTCTTGGTCAGAAATATTGAGAGGCTTAATGCAGTTGCCTGAATGTTAGGTGTCTAATGTGATACTCTAAATTACTTAATTTGATTTGCCAAAGGGCTTGAGTGTCTGATATGTCATAATTGCATCCGGCATCCTGTGAGGTTGCCCACACCCAAGTGCATCTCGAATGTTAGCAAATGCCAGTGTTTAAGAAAACTGACTGGAGCACTTCTGGAGAAGTGTGTGTGAGCGTGTGTGTCTGTATGAGGCCTACTATGAAAGTAATGCCTCCTACGTTATGATGTTGGCTCGTGATGTCAGAAGCAGATGTTGGTGGGATGGCAGTGGAAGTTGATCCTTCCCACGAATATTCCATTACATGCTGTTGTCATGTGAGAGATGGCAGCAGAGGGGTGGTCTGACACTATGGTGGCTGATGTGAAAGTGTGGATGGAGCAAAAGTTTTTGCAAAGCAATGGATAAGTGACCTAAAGGATAGGAAAGAAAACGGAACGTGGAAAAGAAGTTATTAATCTTCCTTTTATATTTTATACAAGAAAAACATGGAAAGTAATGCACAGTCAATGCACGTTTCCAGTAACAGTGAAAATAGCATTTCCTAATGAGGGTTCTGGGAAAATGACAGAGTGGGGATAGATTAGATTTCTTTTACCCTATTTGCATCCGGAGATCAAAAAGACAGGATGGATTTGGTGGATAATAACTCTTGCAGAGGTGACAGTATTTGTGGAGAAACCAAACCTTGCTGACTGACTGTTACTTTCATAGACATTCACGTTATGCAGAATTAATAACTGGTATGTTCCCTGGTGCTGGGGTACAATTTGTGCAAATGTGGAAGGAAACGTTTCCCCTCTGCCTTCCTCTCTCTCTTCCTTTCTCTGAAAATGGAATATACAAAGGTATATCAAATTGCTAAACAGAGACTCGGGAAAGCACAGAGAAAAAGATTTGATTCCTGTTATTTACAGAAGACAAAGGCCTACATTTATAAATAGATTCCTAGAATATTTGTGTTGAGCATCAAGTGAGATGAGTCTGTTTTCTTCAAAACAAAAAATGCATTGGCAGTGGCTGTGAATTTCGAATTTTTAAGATTTTTCTTGTATTATTTCCTTTCATAAAGCTGCTGTTTACTGATAAGCTTGTAGTGTTCTGATCTATGCTCTCTTTGTAATGGCTCAACAAAACAGAAGATGCATAGAGTTGCACGTTGTGTTTAAAAAAATGGGAATGCCAATGATTCTAGTTTTTAATAAAGTATAAGAGACAGTGAGACAGACTTCTGAGTGCCTGAATAGAAACAAATCTGGAAATTTAGACTCAGTTCTCTGAGTCTCAGTGTGTGGGAAAGAAGACAGGGACATCCGCTCCATAAGCAAAATACAAAGAGAGTGAAGAGTTGAAGTTAGCTTAGCACACTGCTGGCTCATGGCCAACCTGTCGTCTACCAGGACACCCAGGTCCCTCTCTGCAGAGCTCCTCTCCAGCAGCTCATCCCCTAACCTGTACCGGTTTGACCTCAACCGCTTCAAATTAAAGAGAGTCTGACAGTGAAGAAGGTTCTCTGAAGTTGAGGTACATCGGTATTTCATTCACTAGTTGTGAGTCAGAGTTGCCTTTTGCTGATCATTTCCATCAAGAATGTCCAAGTTGCCCACCTGCGTTTTGGAATTAAAGCAGACTGTGAAGTAATGTTCTACAAGACAACTGTGGTGTTTTATAACTTCAGGTTAATATGCATTTGCTGGGATTATTATACTTAACAGGCCTGTGGCTTTCAGAATTCTAATTTTAAAGAATGTTTCAGAAGGCATTATGTTTAAGTAACAAACAGACAAAAAGTTTTTGATTCCATCCTAGGGAAAAATATCAGCTAAACAAAGTGGAGAAAAAAAGGCGCGTGCTTTTTAGTATTTCTGAGGGCTGTTGCCTGTAAATCCCAGGACAGATGTCAGAATGCCTTAACCAAAAGCACAGCAACTTTGGTGGCTTTCTGTCTCCAGAAAAACGTTTTGTAGCCTTGAAAGCTTGTGATTTATCAGTGTGTCAAGGAAAGGAGCTTCATAAAAGAACAGCTAATTGAGGCTGCTTTTAGGAGCTGTAGAACAGCCGCTCATTTGTAAATTAAATGTTATTTCAAAGTGAATTTTCTAATTCATAAACTGTATTTCTAAGCAGAAGATTGATTATAGATATGAGCTGTGTTATGTGCATTCATGCTTCTATTTTTCGTAACTGTGCAACTGCTGTCAGAGTAGGTGTTATCTGACAAGTGTTCAGGCAGGGCTCAGATATAAAAATATCCCTTCTGTTCTAAACATAATCTTAAATAAGATGTGACATATGCATATGTTATATGTATGTGCATATGATAGACAGATATAGAAAACAGACTGAAAAAAGTGGGCTTGATTATGGAGAAATAGTTTTCATTCCTTCCCATAATGGTTTCAGCATCTTGCCAGCTTTTAAGCTTGATGCCTTCCTGGCATGGTAAGTTCTGGGACTGGGGCAGAAACCCCACCTGAGTTTCAGAAGTCAGCACAGTAGGAGAAATGGCTGCTGTGGCAGTAGGGCTGCTCTTGAAACAAAGCAGAACCCAACCACTGCTTCCCCCAACACGGACCACCTCCGCAGTGTTGTCTTCCACTGGGAGCTCACGATCACAGAGGTGCACACAAGTACATGCAGTGTTGGAGCTGACCAAATCTAGTTGTCTTGCAGTTCAATGTGGGAAGTTCTGCTGAAATCAGTGCAATGGGGATCAGTGTAGCTTTCTGAGACCTGAGTGTATGATTTTGACTCTGCTGAGCCTTGATAAATGCTACCTGCCTCTGTGTGTTAGTGTGTTTTTAAATTAATTCCTATTAGCTTATTGCCACAGACATTTCTAATTCGGGGTCAAAGGGCTCTGTTCTCCTTCTTGACTTGTAGCTATAGAGTGTGGATTAATGGCAAGTATTTACCTAGCTTTAGATATACTGGATAAAGACAATCTGGAATTGACATCTGCAATTATGTCTTAATAAATTGCAAGTGGAGCTAATGTTTGTAATTTTAATCAAGTGATAATTTCTGAACTAATTTTGTCCCTGGCTGGTGATGTGTTTAATGTGGAAGGTAGTGCTTAATGTTTATTTCTCTAGTTTCCAATTGAAGGAAGGTTTGAAATGTGTAGATAGACTTTTTACATATTCATTTGAATGTATTAACAATAAATTAGGTTTGTTAAAAGCGTCTTTTGAGTAGGTGTAATATACAAGCAGTTTTCAGACAGTAATCTGAACAAACACCTCTGTGATCCCCTAGAAAAAAATAAGAATGAGCAACTTTTCAAGCGTTGATGCCACCTAGTGGTAATAAATATTGTTACTTATTTACGTATGTATGTCTATTTGGTATCAAGAGGTATGAAGTTTGTGTTTATACATAAAGAAAGAGAAATTAAAGCCTGTCTTTTGTAACTGACTATCTACAGGTGTGTAATACTGAAAAAACTGTTGGAGAGGGGGTAATTAGAATTCTAAGATTTGCACTTCACTACTTAAAAATATTAGGGAAGGTTTTGGGTACAGTTTAAAATGTATTTGTTCTTTTGCATTACAAAAAATCATTCATTACTCATCTGAATGAGGTTAATGGGGACTTTCTACAGGTATGTAATATAATAGTCCTTTGTACATTTAAAAATAAACAACCCCACAACACACAAATATGTTAACAAAGAAAAAAAATATAGAGATACTGAAATAATAATCTGTCTCTGGAATAGAAGTTTGAATTCAGATATCATTAATATATTGGCTGGGAGTTCCTGGCAGAGTTGTTAATGAGGCTGTGCAAAGAACCAGAGCAGAGGTCAGGTCTCAGAGAAAACTAATCTGGCAAGAGAGTCCAAGCAGACACGTTTCCTGACCTGGTTCAGAATAGATCTGCAGAGTTCATTCTGGTGGCACAAGAATGGGCTGGCCTGACCAGACATGGGAAGCAAAGGAGAGAGGTTGGAAGTGATGCCAGCGCATACCTGGCAATAGTAGTTACAGTGTTGGCTTCTTTGTGTAATGCAATGGGTAGAGACCAGATGTAGGGATCTTCCTAGTAAAACGTTACTCAACTGCTCTTTAACAAGTGCAAAAATTTTAGCTAGCCCTTTCTATTACAGTAGAATGTGAAACCATCTTTCACTTTTTCAATCATCAATTGATGTAGGTCTAGTGTAAAATTAGTGTTTATTATTATAACTCAGATAAAGTGTTTAGTAATACATAAGGTGGTAACATAGCTATTGATTGATTGATGGTTGATATATGTAGACTGTCTTATGTTTCCTTTTTATTTTATAGGTACTTGTTCCACAGTGGCAATCCAGAGCATCCAGGAGATATACTGCTAAACACAACCGTGGAAGTTTTGCCTTTTCAGGTATGAACACATTGATTTGTTTCTCCTTCATTATAGGATAAAAGCAAAGCCTCATAATTGCATTGACTTCCCTTTTTTAACAGAGTAAGACAGACAAGATGGTTTCTTTTCTAACTGCAGCCTTTTGATGCTTGTACTTTTTTTAAGATTGGCTCTGTTGACAGAAAATTATTGGAACTATTCACATAATTCCTTTAGAACGCAGCCTGCTACAAGTATTGATGGTAATTTGGAGGTGAACAACTTCGTTTTCTTCCAATTCACTGTTACTATTTAAAACAAAAAATAACCAAATAATCTGCCCTTTCCTGTGTGTTTTGGAAAAGGAGAAAGCTAAATCAGTCTCCTTTTTGACCTAGTTAAGAAAAAAAAAAGACAATTTGGTTCAGGAATGGACCAGGAATATATCCAGACCTGATCACAAATCCTTACAGATTTGTCAGTATCTGGATTCCCAGACTAAATCTGTGTCTTTGTCTTGATGACCTAATTTTTTCCACCATGAATCAGTCTGAATTTTATTTCAGGGGAGCACTATACTGTCTAAAATATATTCTAGCTTGAAGCCAGACGATACAGGCTCTTTTTCTTCAATTGGATATCACACCTAATCATTTATATCAGAAAACTCTGGGAATGGTTTAGGATATTACTTAAAACAAATTTGTTTTATAGGGTATTAAAATAGCTAAGTATGTCTGTCTTCTCCCATACCAACAGTGCAGGCTTCTTGAAATCTATTTTTTACGGGCCATATTCCAAATTAAAAAAAAACCAAAACGTTAATAAGTAAATGATCATGGAGGGATTGTATAGTGCCAAAAACTAGACTGGATTGGTCTGGGACTTGGAAGGAGGGGAAACAAATAGTAGATGGACTTAATGTCCTGTGTCCTGTGCCTGTCAAGAAATTGTAACTGATTCCTGGGAAATTCCTATAGTATTGGGTTGTGTGATTCTGGTAATTTTCAGGCTGTTTTTGAAGCTCTGGTGTACAGTTGTTTTTTTTCTGTGCTTATGAAAGAAGCTTATTGGTATCCACCCTTTTCAGTAAGGCAGTGATAATTGAAATGCTTCCCTTGCTGGTCTGAAGGCTTTCCATTTTACCCAAATTCTTACATAAAAAAAAATGAGCTGTAAGTTTAATTTGGCCTGAGAGAAACCTCTGGCTCAACCATAGGAAAACAAGGCAAGATTTTGCTTTTGCTTTTCTTTTTCTGTGTGCACTCCTGTCTGCTATGTATTTTGTTCATGTGGCAGTTGACGTATCAGTGAGGTGGGGCACTTGCAGTACTTCCTTCTTCTACTTTGAAGCCAAATACAGCTCTATTCTGGAGTACTTATATTTGCGTTGGCTGACCAAAGGCTATAAATAACTATTCTATACTGGCTTATAATTTATTTAGAGAAGCTGGATGCTGGATATATAACAAGTGCGTACAAATTTGGCCTTCCTTGGCAATGTCATATGTGAAAAAGAAATAAACTTATCTGTGCTTTGTTATTGTAGAATGAAGAACTGGTGTTAAGCAAAGAAACCAAAGACAAACGCTTAGAGGATGGCTACTTCAGAATAGGTATGCCACAGACAGCGGTGCTTTTTTCTTACTCGTGTAGAATGCCACGTGTTTTTTTACTACTGCAACCAATAAGACACTTTAAAACCAAACCTATATCTGGGTTTTGTTCTTCATTTTGGATGTGTGACCTTCTAGACTTTAGTTAACATTGCTTCCAGTATATATTCTTTGAGATTGATGTACTAAACAAAGGCCTATTGTGACTGCTAACTGTAGTGCAGCCATGCCCAACTTCTCTGCCAGAATACACCAACCTACATTACCATTGAGGCATCTGCAGGTTGCATAAAATCCTCTCTCACGTCCTGTGGCTGCATGAGTCCCTCCCAGTGAGCTGCTGTCAACTCAAGTTGATTGAGTGCCTGTCAACAGGGGCTGGGGTTTGAACCAACCCTACAGTCAGACAATCAACCCTTTTGTCATGGAATGAGATTGGCATTTCTGTAACCAAATGACTGCTGGGGAAAGGGGCAGGAAATGGCAGGATACCTGTTGTCAAGAAAAAGAAATGTTGCTTGTGGATCAGGTTTGGATACTTTTCAATCCAACTTTTTTTATACTGTGTTTGATATAGGCTGGACTTCCCAATTATAATGAAAGCAAATTTTTTTTTTCATCTTAATGAATTACAGTTGATGCACTTACATTTCAGGTGTAAATTCTAACTGGGTTTTTGATCTGGATTCTTACTAATTGTATTAAATATATTTACTAATATATTTAATATTACTACTTATATTATTAATAATAATAATATATTAATATTACTACTTACTAATTTAGTAAATATATTTAGAGATTCTTTAAATGGGAGTACATTAAGCATGAATATGCTCAATGCTCTCTGAACACACATAAGCCAGGGGCTTCATATGTAGGTCCATAATATTACATGAAAATCTGTGCTAAAATCCCCTATGATCTTCAGGGGTGCTCATAGTACAGACAGTTCAAAAGTTCTGATTCTTTAGCGTAATCCTGTTCAGATCTGGCTTCTCTGATGACATCTCCTGTCTTGATTGCTGCTACAGTATCAGCAAATTGATACCAAAACATTGGCTGTTTTCTGTTTTGGGAAATAATAGAATCATAGAATGGCTTGGGTTGGAAGAGACCTTAAGGGTCATCAATATCCAACCCCCCTACTGTAGGCAGGGGCGCCAACCTCCATATCTAATACTGGACCATGATACTAATGATACCAGTCAGCCCTGCATTCAGCAGCACCCGGTATCAGCTGTGAATTGTGATACTGTAGATGCATTTTTTGGACTTAGAGTCTTGTGCTTTGTTGACTAGAAGTTAATTGAGGGTATGCTTTCACTTCTGTTACAGGGAAATTCGAAAACGGTGTTGCTGAAGGAATGGTTGACCCCAGCCTAAACCCTATTTCATCATTCCGGCTTTCAGTAATACAAAATTCAGCAGTCTGGGCAATTCTGAATGAGGTGAGAGATGGTATAATCTTCTAAAAATAAAAACTGCCAATGTGAGATTTCTTATTCTTTCAGTGTGTTTGAAGCTCAAAATTTTGGCTAGCATTGAAAACAGTTCCTTCCTATTACTGAGAGAGCTGCAATCTCCTTAAAATGTAATGGCTTTTTTTCTGCTTTTCTGTTTCAGATTCATATTAAAAAGATGACAAACTGATCAGTGAAATCCCCATTAGAGGGATAAGAAGGAATCCTTGAAAACTTTTCCTATGAAATCTGACATCCTTAGCAAGTCACAAATTGAAAATACTGAGCATGCACCTTATTCCAAATTTTTCATTTTCACTTGAACTCTACCTCTCGTGAAATCTACTGTAGATGAGAAGATTGTATTTACCCCTTCTTATCTGAACCATCCAGAAACTGATGCTCCACACTGATAACGTTCATCTGAGGCCTCAGTTGCCCTCCACTTCAACGTGACTTTGCCATCTTACAGCTGCAGAACCCTGCTATGCTTAATCTGTACTATTTTGATAGTATAGTAATATAGAGAAGTTGTACATATTGTTACATTCCTGAAAGAAGAAAAATATATAATTATTGTTAAATATGTTTTATGAAGGGGGTACTTTCGGAGTTTCATTTATTTTCTATAACAAGAACCCTCTTTTATAGATTGTCAGGGATATATATTAAAAATATTAGGGAGGTTTAATTTATTAAAATAATTTGAAAAGTACATATTTTTATGCAGTAAAATTTTAAATTGATATAGTTTTTCTTATGAATTCTCTAGTTTAAGTTATCTTTCTACATTTTTCTTTGCAGATGCAAACATAAATTAATACCATATTTCAAATATACTGCCATGTTACAAACAAAAACAACCAGTTTAAGTTTCTAAATTATGTAGTTTTGTACACAGAATTTGAATTATGTTCAGAGGCACTTATCAGAGTTCTGAAGAGGATTCTTCTTTGGAGCAATGAAATTCCACTCTGTACAGTTTGTAGCCACATGAAGAGCATGTTGAAATATCTTATTTCATATTATGTACCAAATCTGCAGTGATTTTAGATACAATAATCCATTGCATTTTAGAAGAGTTTTTCAATTCCAAACTGTTCTTTCTATAAAAAAAAAAAGAAAAAAAAAGAAGAAAAAAAAAAAAAGGAAAAAAAAGAAAAAAAAAAAAAAAAGGGAAAAAAGGAAAAAAAAACAACAAAACTTTTTAGGCATTTCTTAGCCTGGACAAATTCATTTTCTGTACTAAAAAAAGTATTCCCCAGCTTTGCTTTTGGAATGACAAGAGATTAACTTCTTTCAAAAGAGTTAATAGTAACTAGATATACTTGATCTACAGAGATCTTTCAAGGAGTTACTGCAGTGTTTTTCTTTTTTGATACATCACAGTGAGTAGTTCTGGTTTATTTATATTTTCTTCCATTGTTCAAAAGTAAGGTTTTGGATTGACTCCTTTAGTGCTCAGTGTAAGAACTTGCTCTTACTAAGATAAAAAGTGAATTGGGTCCCTAATAAGAAGTTAGTTAGCGCCCTGCATTTTTGTTGCAAAGGAAACAACAGTGATCTTAAACTAAAAACTCTGTCAGGAAAAGGGGTTTGGATTAAATTCAGAGTGGAATTGTTGCAGCACTAATGCTGCCACTGTTCTTAGGAGTCCTTCAGCTTAGGTGAAGGTGCTTGTGACACAGATGTGGGAAGATTTAAGTTACCTGGTCAGAGATGGTCAGGAAGAAGCAGCAGGATTTCCTCTCCAGTAGGAATGAAGTGCCTGATTGATGCTGGAGGGAGGCCTCTCCCTGGCCTGGGGATTCTCAGCCGTGCCACAAACGTGCATCCTGGAACGGATGTCTCAAAAGCTGGTGCAGTTTTCCTTATGAGGAGGAGCTCCCTTATCCCCAGCAACACTGTGGTCTGGGCACAGACATGCAAAGCCTGCTGCAGGATCTGTATTGTAGGGTGAAGATCTTGGATTCATGTCTCTAGCCAGAAAGTTTCTAATAGGTTTGGCCTCTCTTTCGTGACCTACTGTTAGGGAGCAGGAGCCTAGTCCTGACTTCAGCATTGCAAGCTAAGAGCTATTACCACTGGGATACAGAGTCAACTTGTCTTTTCTTCTGCCTCCTTGATCAGTTCTGTTGTAGCCTAGCCAGAGCAGCAGTACTCAAGTTGGTAAGCAGAACTACTTCTACAGACCAGTAATTTTGTTCTAGCTATGTTGTCTGAGGGTGCAGGGAAGATACAATTTGTACACAGAAGCCCTGCGTAGATGGACAAGTTTAAGTTGAAAAAATAAGAAACCTATCAGGCAAACCTTGTTTGCTTTTTTTTCTGATCATATCAGCTGCTGTAAATAAAAGTGAGGAAGGTTGGCTCAAAATTCTACCTTAATCTAGCCTGTTGTGCTGCCGTATTCCAATCTGTTGTATGTACAGTGTCATTCCATCAAAGGATTAGCCTGCAGTGGCTTTGTATCACACATTAACTGGCACAGGTCTAAAGAAGTAGGTTTTCTTCTGAGCTGTGTCTGCAAATGAATGATGCAGACAAAGTAGGCTTTAGCTACTTACTATGGTTTTGATTGCAGAAATACATAAAGTACTGTAGTTTCTTAAAATAAGTTGTTTTGTTGATAGTAACTTTTATCTTTTTCCACGAGTTCCTACATTCATTGGTACCATTTATTGATGATGTGCTTCCTGTCAAAGCATTGCTGTTTCCAATGTTTCACAGTTGTTAAGATGAATCATTGACAGTAGATGTAGTTAGATAAGTCCCTTACAACATTCACTACCAAACTAGGGGGTTACCAGTACATTTTGTTCTCAAGACCATCAAGACGACATTTATCAAAAGCAACAAATTAACTAGCGCTTGATAAAGCATAGAGGTTTTGGTTTTGTTTCTTCTTATAGATTGCATTGCATCAGCAGGAGTTGGGCTCCCTGAACGCTTATGATCTTCTTCAGCTTATGTATTTTTGCAATAATTGTGTCACAAATGAAGTTTTGTAGATTCAGGTAAATTGAGACCTGTCAGGAAGTTCTGCAATATTGCTTGGAAATTATCACTACAGAGCTGTTTTGGGCTTTCAGACTTCCAAATTCTAATCCTCAAGTTGGTCTAATGAAGTGCAAGTCTCCTCCCTGGAATTACTGCTGAAATAAGAATGCTTTGGCTGCTTGGTTCGACAGTCACTGCCTCAGGTACTCTGGGTATGTTCCAGATGGGCCGTGTATCTTACATGTGTCATAAGTTAAATTATTACCACAAGATTCCTCTCAGCATTTTAAACCAATTACCTGATTCGGACAGTTGTTTTCCTACATTTAATTCCCTTTTTTTTTTACCCTGTAGGTCAGTGAATCTTATAGTAAACAAATAACGACAAATGTTTCAAAATAAACCATTATCCTAAGACCCTATTAGCTGCTTCAGAAAAGTTGACTTGAACTCAAAGTCATTAACAGAAAAAATCCTTTTTTGGTTGAATTATTCTTAGTGTCATGTATTGGATGCAAGCAGAGCAGCTGATCAGAGCACCAGCTCTTTGGAGCTGATCATTGTTGCTCTGGACCAAGGAAATATAAAACTCTCAGTATAATCTTGCCATGCACGATTCGTGGGTAGTCCTACTGAAAACCAAGTAATGTGAACAGAATCCCATTAGCACTTTTTTAATATACATTTTTCTAAAATAACTGTTTAAGACTTGTGCTTTCGTAGGCATCCTAACAATCTGTTGGTAGTGATAGAAGATATTCCTAAAGGCAGGTTGATTCTTCCTTAACTAAAACGAGGTTTAGGAAAATTAACTATCAGACTCATGGGCCAGTGGAAGGCTGCACTCTTCTGTCACACATTCTAGCTCTTCTGAAAGAAACTATTTTAAAGTATCTTGAGTCAGTCAAGAGCAAAGCAAGTTACACTTGACTCATATAATATAAATCATTCCTTGAACGGGCTGGAGTGTAGTTGGTATTTGGCAAAATCAAATGACAATGTAACATTTTTCCTTTTTTTTTTTTTTTTAAATATGTATTATTTCAATAGTGGGATTCTTTTGTTGTTGGAAATGCTTGCTGCAAATGAAGTGTTGTAGTAATTTGTAGGTTGCTTCCAACTTGGCAGAATATTGTTTTAATTTCATGGAAAAGAAAAATCTGATTTTTCAAACCTTGTCCCTCTGCAATACATCGACCTTGAGTTTTATATTTGTCCTTACAAGGAGGGATGTGTTCTAAACTAGTGAAGGCAAGGAGCTGTAGTAGAAGGAAGAAAAAGCCCTATGCTTTCTGTCTTTACGGTCACCAGTATAATGCTGAAAGGTTTTTAAGCAGCTGGTGTTTTCAGGCTAGCACCAATTGCTGATTTAAAAACACACCCCATGCAGACATAATGAATTATTCTTTGAGTGTTTTAGTTCTTAAGGGTTTTGCTGATTTCTGCTGTGAGCTGTGAGCAGCTACAACTTCAAGTAGCTTAACTGTGAGAACTATGAAGCCTTGTTTTGAGGGGATGAACTCTGAAGGCAAGGTACACAGGCCCCAAGTCCTCCATTGATTTCAATGGTATCGTACCAGAGGGCGCCAATATGAAGAATTTTCAGTGTTGAACTTAAGCGGTGCTCGGATTCCTTTTAGGGAACGTAGTGCAGTAAGGCCATAGCTGCCTGCAGGACGGGAGCTCGTTTGCCAGGGCAGCCTGGAATCCTTAGCCTTCCTTGTGTCAGCGGTTCAGTGCTTTCCTTGTTAAAAGGGGAACGTTGCTCAGTGGCTGCTGAGGGGGGAACACAATTCTCTTCAAGCCTTAACAGTGGCTGAAACACACAGTACTGTAAGATGCACTGCCAGCATATTTGGTATTTTAAGATAAGATATAGTTTTTCCTTAGAGATCGAATTCTAGTATTGAAATACAAAGTCTTACTGTATGCAGTTTACTCTTGCATTGTTTTTGAAACTGAATCCTAGTGCTCACGTTTCATATTGAACACAGTCTTAGGGAAGTCATCATCTTCATTTTCCAGAAGGTGTTGTTTGTGATGGTCAGTTTATTCTGCCTTGTGGACTTCACAGATGTAGGCATTGCCATAAGCCTGTGTGGCCAAATTAACTCATACTTTCCTTCCATTTTCATTAACATCCCACTTGTAATAGTGGATGTAATAATACCCATTGGACTTCTCTAGATTAGATTAAAAAACTTGCTGCTATATTTGGAAACCTGGTATGGGGTCATGGTAATCGTGCCTTGCATCAATGTTACTTCTGTGTGCCAGCATTGTCTGTGTATATTTGAAATTACCATTACAATAAAACGACCTGAAGTTCTTTCATAAAAGGAGAGGACAGTTCTCCACCTGGAGCCAGATGTTGCTTTACCACTGCAACAGTATTAACAACACTTCTACTTTCATGCAGTCCCAAGGCAAGGTGTTCCAATATTATTCTTATATCAAAATGCTCTTTGGTGTCACTTAAAACCCATGTAATGTAGAGCTTATGCCAGTATGTGCAAAATAGCTGCAGTAAGAGTTATGCTACATAGACTTGTTGCAGTTAAGTGACAGATGTACAATTGTTTGTAGGAATGTACTGCAAAAGTATTTGAACAAAATTGCTAACATGTTTACTGGTGTAAATATTTTAATAAAAAAAAGACACTTCAAACTTTTTTTTTTTTACACAATTATCTACAATAAAGAGAAATTTACAACCATTTACAATCAGTTCTTAACTGTTTTTTTTGCCATCAAGACAGCTAAGATAAAGCAAAAATAATCAGTAGATAAATGAAGTCCTGTTTTTATTTCACTCTGTACTTATAAAAGGAACAAAGCATCTTGGTGAAGTTCCATCCGCATGCTAATGAGATCAAATAGAGCACAATGAGGAGAGCAAACGGATACAGAAGGATAGCTGTGTTCTTCAGAAAGGGCAATGCTGAAAAAGAGGCAAAAGTGAAGCACGTGTAAAGGAGTGCTCTTTCAAACAGGTGCTTCATCGAGAAGGGCCTTGAGGAAAGACAAAATAGTACTGCTCTGCTGTCCTATTAGCCCTGCGCTGATCGCAGATGTAAGAGAACTTGAGTTAAGTGGGATAGGTAAAGTCACCTAAAAATACAGACTTAACCTCAATACAAACTTTTATCCTATGTTTTGAAGTGGATTTACAGAAGAAAAACAAGTTGAGATGTTACAGGTCTCCAAGTACAAGCTGCTATGGTGAAAAATATAAATTCTGTTGTTTACCCTTATGAAAACATCCATTGGGTACATCTTTGTCAAACTGACACACAGACTAAAATAATGCTTTTTCTTTCAGTCCTACAGAAAAAGTTGCCATTACTTACCGCTGTATCCAAGGAATGTCACATAGATATAATAGCCAATTGCAATCAGCCATAATGTGTTCCCAACAAAATATCCAATGACTGAATTAGGTATGATGACATCTGAAAGAGAAAAATTGCTCTCAGCTGCTGTGATAGATGACTTCATTGGAGAGAAGACAAAATCTTTTACTTACAGTTGATGAAAAACAGCTGGATAAAATGCAAAATGACCAGGAGTGGATAGAAAGCATTCAGATGAACGTCAAAGGCATATCCCCACTCCACATCATAGTCTCTGTTCTGCTGCTTTACCAAGTACTTGTTAGAAATGAACCTAGGTGCGAAGATAAGTGAAAATGTGGTTAATGTGAAGCTCTGAATTTGACTGACAAAACACCCGTATAAGACAGCAAGCTAACTCTCAGATCCTAACTCTGGTGCTTCTGCTCTGGGAGAGAAAGATACTTAGTAATTATGCAAGCCAAACTGACCTCAGAACACTTTTGTTAAAACTCTGACTTCAATATTTGCATTCAACAGGTATCTGAAAGGCACTGCAGGTAACAAATGCCATAACTCTTCCTTTAAATGGTTCAGTGGCAGAATTTATCAGTGCAATTGCACGTTGGCTATTGCAGAACCAATGTCACCAGTGTTTTTGACTATAGAACAAACCTCAAGTCCTTATATTTAATTCAGTGTAAGGTCTGCTGATGTCAGAAAATAGATGCTGTTTAGAAGCAGAACAAACTCCATGTGCTTACAAACAAGAGAGCGGATCTTTCAGGGTAACTTCCTCTGAAATTTCTTTATGCCAGCAGAAGAGTCATAAGGAGGCAGATACTGGATGCAGGGTAAGGTGAGGCAAGAAGGCCCTCAGATTCATTGCGAACAGGGGAAACTTTTGCAAAAAAAAAGGCAAGCATGTGCAGGAGGAAGAGACTTGAAGCAAGGCAGAAGAATTAAGATTCCTTTCTGATCACCGAGTTCTTGATTTGGAATTATTGTTTAAGTCCAACCAGCATAAGGAGAAAAACTTTAATGTTCACTAGAATACAGCCTTTCTACTGATGAACCTTCTAACAGGAACCAGTAAAGAAAAAGATGATTTTTTTAAAGCAACGTTTCATAGAGTCATGTTTGGAAAAGACAGCTAAAATAATCCAGTCCAACAATCAATGGCCCAAAACTTACAGTCAGCATAGCCCATCAGTGTCCCAACAGTAGCACTGAACTCCGAGGGGAAATGGTTTAAACTGGAAGAGGGTAGATTTAGACTAGATATCAGGAAGAAATTCTTTACTGTGAGGGTGGTGAGACACTGGAACGGGTTGCCCAGAGAGGCTGTGGCTGGCTCCTCCCTGGAAGCATTCAAGGCAAGGCTGAATGGGCTTTGAGCAACTTGGTCTAGTGGGAGGTGTGCATCTGTAGAGCAGGGTTTGGAACTAGATGATCTTAAAAGTCCTTTCCAACCCAAACCATTCTATGATTCTATGACTACTTACCACATCAGTGTTGCTATCAGGAGACCAACACCTACGCAGTCTATGAATACAACCCAAAGCAGCAACTTTATTGTTTCAAAAAACCCCATGTCCAGCACAAATCCAAATCCTACAGTAGACACTGAAAAGAGAAAGATTTTTAAAATTAGCTTTGGAAAAGAAAGCACAAGATTGTAAATCAGTGTTATTTTTCTGAGTTTGGTGCTAAAAAAATCTCCAGTTTCCTTTTTATCTTTAACCTCGTGATCTTCAGTGCAACAGCTCCGAATTCACACAATGCTGCAACAGAATACTGTTTTGTAAAAGCTCCTTGTTAACCGAAGCCATGGGCAGACTCAGGGAGTTTCTAAGGCTGGGAAAGACCTCTCAGATCATCACCCAGTCGAACCAGCAGCCCACCCCCAGCGTGGACTGACCACATCCCTCAGAGCCACATCCACACGGTTCCTGAACACCTCCAGAGACAGTGACTGCACCACCTCCCTGTACTAATATCCAACCCGACCCTCCCTTGGCACAAACTAAAGCCATTACTTCTCATCCTATCGCCGTCACCCGGGAGAACAGCACGGCTCACTTCAGCCCTACGCGGCAGCTCTCAGCCCCACCTCCCCCCGCCTCTCCCTCGGCACGCACCGCAGAGCCACACGCTGAGGAGCACCAGGAAGGCGGGGTCGTCCCGCGCCCACTGGTCCTTGGTCTGCTTCCGGTAGTGGAAGTTCCTGTAGACCCGCTGCGGGGAGGTGAACAGGTACAGCATCTGCCACAGAGCGAACTCGAAGTCCATCTGCCGCACGTGCAGCAGTCGCCGCAGGTACTTGTGCCGTTTGGCGCCGGCCGTGTGCCGCGCCGCATCGCGGGGGCTGAGCGCGCCGTTGCCCTGACTGCGGGCCCCCACGGAGGTGGTGGGCAGCATCGCGCCGCGGAAAGGACGGCGGACGGCGGCGCCTGACCCCACCCGCTCTGCCGCCCGTTCCGCTTCCGGCGACGCCGCGCACGCGTAGGGACCGCCGTCGGGCGGGGCGCTCAGGCCGGAAATCCGTGCGCGCTCCAATATGGCGGACCGTCGCCGGTAGCGGCGCTTGAGCGTGATGTAGCGCGGTCCCTCCGCCATGCCTAAGTACTACGAGGAGAAGGAGGAGGATGGGCGGGCCTGCGGCGGGGTGCGGGAGGATCTGAAGCAGTGCCTGCTGGAGAGCCCCTGCGTCCTGCAGGTGAGAGCTGGAGCGACCCCACGCCTCCACAGACCCGCCGTCGTCGCCGGCCACCTGTGAGGCTGCGGCGGGCGCGGTGCCTTGGCGGAGCCCCGAGTTTGCCTTCAGCGAGGCGTCCCGGTGGCTGAGAGCTCACTGGTGATTTAATCCTTTTGCTTCTCATCCGACAGGAAAACAAAAGTCCCAGGCAATGCTTGAGGGAAGGGCACTGCAAAGGTTTGCAGCTCACGTTTTTTGCATGCAAAAGGTCGATGGTAAGTGCCCATGTGTGCGTTGGGTTTCTTCTAGTGGTTTGTTGCTTTCAAGTCCTTCTCTCTGTTCTCCAAAGAAAAAAAGCCTTTAGTTCAGCGAACAGAGCAGTTTTGGCCCTTGGATTTCATGTGGAATATTGTGAACAGCAAAGGTGTAGAGTGTGAGTAAGCTGGAAGAGATGCTTATTGAGATTGAATTCAGCTTAGAATGCAGCAACCAAAATAAGTGAGGTGGGTGCTCTCAGCATTGCTTTTAATCAAGCCTTGATTTAAGCACCATTTATAGATGCTATAGCTGTAAACTGAGATATTGAGTAAACTGAGGTATGAAGCTGAGTTCTGTCTGAAGTCATAGGAAAACGTGTACAGAGAACACTCAAGTTGGAAGGCTGTCGTGTCAAAAGGCACTTCCACTACCGGTATGGGTTTGTGTGCCTGAAGATAGGCAGTGTGGGGTATTAGAAGCACTTGGATGATTAGGGAGTTTGGCTTTTTATCTTCTTAATAGCGGGTTATCAGGCTAGGTGGTGAGAAGTCAGCTGTGAAAAGAAAGAAAATGTAATTAGATAAAGTTTGTCTAGTTCTGATAGGAGTTCCTTGCCCAGAAACATAAAAATATGCTGGGTATGTTAGCACTTGAAGTATGTAATATTTGATGCTGCAGCATAACTGTCTCCAGATGTCTGTCGTCTGTCTGTAGATCATTAAAGGAGTTTAATGAAACAGAGCATCTAACACAGAGTTTCAAGTTATGTGAGAGGAGGCGTGGCTCTCACAGGCTTCTGTTTTAAGTTATCCCTGGCCCCACTGATATTGCTGCTGACTCCTCCTTAAACACAATCTGAATTTTCCTCATCCTGCTTGTCCATTGTTTGGAAAAGGGTCCTACTAGATTTGCATTGTTTTGTACTTATGCATCCTGTGCCACTCTTTATTTGTGGTATTACTGCACTTACTTCAGAATGCACAGCGTGCTTCCCACTTAATTTTAATTTTGCATGAGATTTTAGGTATTGCGACATCTGTTGACTTGGAAAATCCCTGTAAGTTGCTGGCTGCATCACTCACTTTCTGTGCAGTGAGTTCAGCTTCATTTTGAACTTGATTCTGAAGCTACAAAGTAGCAAGTGCTCTGAAGTATTTCTTCTGCAAAATGAACTGTGGTCTTTGTATCTTGTCTTCAATTTTCAGCTGGATACCAGGACAAGATTCAGAGGAAGGAAGGGATACTGAAGTCCTTGGAAGAGACCCTGTCATGGGAAGTTGGAGTTCATCAGTACTTTAACTGGAGCAGAGGCTAAAGTAAGAAGAATCTGTCTGCCACACATTCTTTTGTGCAGTGCTTTCATGGAAGGTGTCAACTTCTGGAAATTCTGATGGATGCCTGGGTGTGCATTTAAATGTTAAAAAGAAGGGAAGCATAAAGCTGCAAGTTCTGGCCGAAATGGGTACTTGCCACATGCCTGTAATAAAATACACAGAATCCAGAAAAAGCTGCTGAAATTATCATTGTGTTTTGGAGTGAAGTTTGTCTTTTGTAGTTATACTAATTCTGGTAATATTTTACCATTACTAATAGAAAATAATGAAATTTGACTTGAGTGGTGTGCCTGAGGATACCTCAGGGAAGAGCTGTCCTTAGAGAAGCTGAGTTGACCAAGGTGAGATGAGTGTGAGCTGCTTCTTTCCCAGTCAGTTTGTTTCCCAATACTCCTGCCCTTCTACTCCTGCAGGTAGAAGTGGTGATGTCATTACAGTGCCACACACACAGGGATGGTCTCTCTTTCCTCATGATACAAATTCCTTTTAATGTAATTTTGCATGCTTATAAGCATGGTCTGATCTCATTGGATAACTGGATTAAAATTTGATTTCTGTATATTAAAGGTTGTTTGATCAATCTTACCGTAATCTGTCTTCTCATTGTATTGACACAGGTACAGGAGAATGATGGCAGTCTTTTTCATAATTTGAGAGCTGTGTCCAGGCTGTGGCTGACTGCATGTGTTTGGGTGTGGGGGGAGCGGGATCCTGACAAGCCAGAAGGCAAGGAGACTGTGGTCACTCTCACTGTGTTCTAGAAATGTTTAGAACATCTGTAAGATCCTCTGAGATGCCCCTGGACCATCTTTTTGCATCACTTTTCAGTCAAGTGCATAATATTTGTGCAAACATATGCACAAACTAGAGGTGATGATTTGGACTTGATTGTTTGTTGGAAATTGCAGTCCATGAATTCTAGGCCTATTTCTTGTTTTTGCTTCTCTCTGAATTCTTTGGTTTGCATTTATGGGTGTAAAATGTTCATATGCAGGTACATTGTAATAGTTTTTTATTAGAACTTTTAAAAAGCCTGCTTCTCCCTTAGTTTTTTTTTTTTTTTTTTTTTTTTTTTGTGTGT
>NW_024884364.1:55861978-55952642 GCF_019232065.1 Centrocercus urophasianus | reverse complement strand
TGTGTGTGTGTGTGTGTGTGTGTGTGTGTGTGTGTGTGTGTTTGTTAAATCTTGAATAATTTCATAATTTATGGAACAGCAGTAGTGAGAAGGCAAACAAATTAATAGAGGAAGACATTGTTTTGTTCTCCTTTGACCAAGGATGACTGTGGCAGGTCTGTCTGCAGACGGAGTGTGTTCTTTGAGACACTACAGGTAACTCATCAGTTAGTCTTTTGCCCTGCCTTGGTAAGGAAGAAGGATTTATGACGATATCAGATAATAAATAGCACTAAAGCCATGATAGTAGTCAATATTTATTCCTTCTATTTGAGAACTTGCTTCTGAAGAACTTGTTTTTCCTTTCCCTCAGTGTGTCTACCTCTTTCTCTGCCTCATAAAGCCTTTAAGAAATACATTATAACGTAATTCATATGTGTGGAAGCTCAAATAATTTCAGACATGCTGATTAGAAGCGAGATTAGGAAATAGAAAGGAAAGAGACATAGAAACTTCTTGGCTAAAACACACAGCCACAGAACAGATGGATGCAGTGATTATTATGTGTAAAATCAATGACTTCAGTGGCTGAGCACATTGATGATGCAATTCTGTCTTTCTTAAGCAACAGCTCTGTGATGAGTCAATATGTTTGCTTTCCTTCTTGTGTAGGATTTGCGTATTACTGCAATCATAAATGAACACTGATTTCACATTTTGATTTTCTGCCTATCATGTGAAAGCAGCTTTGTCTGTGGAAGTACTGCAAATATTCTTTGTTTTCTGCAATCTAGGTACCAGTTTATCTCTTTATACACATTGATTAATTGCTGTGATGTCTTTTAACAGTCTCCATGACTTAGCCCTATAATTTCAAAGTGTTACAAGTCTTCTGTGGAGATAGATACATATATATTCTTAAGGAAGAATAAAAATAAATGTAAAGCCACTTAGCAGATAACTAAATATCATTTACAGTGATACAGTGCAGAAGCTCCTCTTGGGAATGAGCAGGCAGGAGAGCACAGGCAGGTGATGAGTTGAACCTATTATTTTGTTGTTGGCTTAAGCCAATGGAGATCAAATGCTAAAGTAAGTCTAGTGTTTGCTACTGAATGCTTCAGGATTTAAGTAATTTAACACGAGATTAATACTGCTAGATCTGATAGGAAGCTTTCACACTGAGAAATTCTAATGGTTCACTAGACTATCCAGACCAATATAAAATTATGTATTATCTGAATACTGACTTGCTCTAGAGACTGTTCAATACCAGTATTGTGTGGCATAACATTCTGTCTAAAAACGACTAATTACATAATTGCCTTGGGAGTATGAGCAGTGTCCTACTTGAGAGCTGTTAATGTTTCCTGTATGATTTATAAAAATGCTGTTTTATTAATAGAAAACTCCAAGTACTCCAAATTTATGTGCATGATTCCAACTTTTTTTCCTGTGGCACAAAAATGTTTTCCTTTGAATAATCCAATGTTAAGTCTTTTGTGTTGTGCTATTCCACTGTTATTTATTTAAAAGTACAGATTTCCGATCTGTGGTGGATTTTTCAAGATAGAATACATTATGTCTTTGAACCTGTGACAGAAAGTCGAAGTGGCACCCAAAGCCATGCTAGTGATTTCTATTGAGAAAGTACAAAAAAATTTTCCATTGCTGCTCTCACTTCTTCCGTTGGTCTCAGGTGGTGGCAGAGCCCGAGGGTGCTGGATGTTTCCAGGTTTCGCACTGCAGCTCAGGCAGTGTCAGGACATGCCTGTGTAATTACTATGTGTAATTCATCCCTTCATTTTTTCTCTTGATGGTCCGGTCCTGCAAACACTTGTGCACTTGCATAGCTGTGTGCATGTAGTGCAGAATCATAGAATTGTTAAGATTGGAAAAGATCACTAAGATCATCTAATCTAGCCTACCCCTCCCCCCCACCATGCCCACTGACCGCATCCCTCAGTGCCACATCCACACGGTTCTGGAACACCTCCAGGGATGGTGACTGCACCACCTGCCTGGGCAGCCTGTGCCACTGCATCACCACTCTTTCTGAGAAGAAGTTCTTTCTAACATCCAACCTGACCCTCCTCTGGTTCAGCTTGAGGTCATTCTCTTTCATCCTAACACTGTTACCCAGTAGAAGAGGCCAACCCCTACCTCACCACAACCTCCTTTCATGTCATTTTAGAGAGAAAGGAGAGAGCCTCCTCTTCAGGCTGACATTCCCTTAACTGCTCCTCAAAGACTTGTACTGTAGACCCCTCACAGCTTTGTTGCCCTTCTTTGAACATGCTCCAGGGCCTCAGTGTCTTTGTAGTGAGGGGCCCAAAACCAAACAGCACTTGAGATGCAGCCTCACCAGAGCTAAGAACAGGAGGACGATTACTTCTCTGCTCCTGCTGTTAGCACTGTTTCTGATACAAGCCAGGATGTCATTGGCCTTCTTGGCCACCTGGGCACACTGCTAGCTCATGTTCAGCTGGCTGCAGTCACATAATGTGGTCTGGAAATTCTTCCACAATTCTTCCTAGTTGATATGAAGAGAAGAGCACGCTGGTTAAACAGAACCTGTTTGGTGAAGGCCCACGTCTTTGTACTGACAAGCGAGAGCAAGGGACTGCTTTTCAAGAAGGATGCACTGAGTAACATTTACTGTTTAAGTTGCCCGTCTTGAAAGGAAAGACAAGGGTTCTTAATAATCACTTAAAGTTTTTCTGCAAATTAGGTGCATGTATTTGTGTTATGAAGACCTTCACTATTCACTGGTTGGCTGAAGAAACAAGCTGTATATTCTTTCTTCACTTTCAAGTTTCTGGGGAGTAGCAGGTTGGATGGTGGAGTCTAAAGTTTTGAAATATACTTTAAAAAAAAAACAAAACAGCATTTTATATAGTGGTTTTATTTCAGAAGAAACCTAGAACAAAGTCTGCTGACACTTCCTGCTTATAAGAGGCACTGAGGGAAGTCATCTGCCAATTAGTCTGGCACAGAACACAGGTGGTAAGCAGTCTCTGTTGCGCCAGTATTTTGTTGGAAACTGAGAAATACAGAACTGCAGCAGCTTTATTAACATGGTGGATTTCAGCAAGTGTTCATACTGCCTTAGCAGTTGATATGGGGTCATTTAGGATATGTATATCATATACCTGTATCAATCATTGTGTAAAACTTGACGTTATGGCAGTTTATTTTCCATCATAAACTGCAGTTGACAGAATAGTAGCCAGGAGCCTTAAGATCCTTTCTCCTTTTTTCTTCTTCCAAATGAGGCATCTTGAATTTCTGCTCTACCCATCCATCTCGTGGTTTTGCCATGGATAGCTTTAGAAAAGTATTTAACAAGTATTTCTGTAAGTAGTGGATTCCCTGTGTTTGATTAGGCTGGGAGAAACTTCTGTAATCATAGAGGGTCTCTTTTTGGAGTGAACTGCTGTTTATTCTCAGTATTTACAGTGGTTGGTTAATAATGCACTTAAACATCAAAGGAAGAAGAAATAACAAAATGGGCAATCTAATAGCCACTTAATGATGTTGATAGCAGGTGATATATTTCAAATTTTGGTATACTCAGTAGATGAGTAGACAAACATGAATTTATTTTCATGTCATGAGGCATTTTTTTTTCCCTGCTGAAAGCTTTTGTGTGCATCATTGTTTGCATCTAGGAAGTAATGGGTGGCAGTGAAATGGAAGGGAATTATTAAAGATTTTTGGTAACTGAGGTAGTAAGTGCATCTCTGTGACTTAGTACAAGATATCCAAAATGATTCTGCAGTATCGCTACTATTATTTTAAAAGGAGCAAGGGAGAAAACAGAATGTAGAAATTGGTTTTTACAAGTTTTAACATAAATGTGCTACTGCAAACTTATATATTGTTGTTCTTCATTATCATGATGAATGAGGAATATTATTTTTTCAGACAATGTGTGGCAGGAATTTGAGTTGTTTTGCCGGGGGAAGTTTTGTAGTGCTCCTTGTAAGTAGGTCACAGAGGTCTGATTTGGTGGATCCTGCTTGTCTCAGGCTTTTGGTTCTCCACCAGCTGTACTACCCTGTAATGGCTATAGCAGAATGGGTTCTGGAAACTTGGGTGGGATGAAATCTCTTTCAGGCTGAGGAAGAGGAGGATATATAGAGTGTGCTGATGGGATCACCAGTTGTCTAACATTTTGAATTGCTCAGTACAAACCCAGAAACTACATGAGGTCCATTTTCAGCAGAAATGGGATATCCCATGAAGTGTTCTTTCTCCTTATCAGTTAAGGTAAGAGAGTTTAACAGCCTTCATCTAAGTCAAATCTCCTGCTAGTTGGAATTTTTATGCTAAGGAGGGACACCTTTCTGTTAGGAAAGTGTATACTTATTATTGGAATTTGATTTCAGCTTCCACTTAGAGGAAAAGTTGGGGGCTGGCTCTGCAAGAGTGGTCAAGAGCTGCTTATATTTGCTTTCTGGGAATGTGTTTAAAACTAAAGGCGGAGTAACCTGGGTCTGTTCAGCCTTGGGAAAAAGAAGACTGAAGAGGGATTTGATTGATGTTTATAAATATGTAAAGGGAGGTGGGAGGCAAATGGATGAGACCAGGACCTTCTCTTGGGTGTGTAGCAATAGGACAAGGAGTAATGGCCTAAAACTTGAACATAGGAAGTTCTGTGCTAACATGTGGAAGAACTTCTTTATAGTAAGGGCAACGAGCAGTGGAACAGGTTGCCCAGAGAGGATACTTCTATGGAGGTATTCAAGACCCATCTGAACTACCTGTGTGACCTACTATAGCTGGGAGGGTTGGACTCAATGTTCTCTTGAGGTCCCTTCCAACCCCTGTGATTCTATAAATAAAATAACCATATTTTTTGAGGAAATACGTACATCTACTTCCTAAAATCTTGTGTTATGTCTGCTAGTTGTGTCATAAATTCATAATGTTCTCTCAAGCAGCAGATAAGCCCCTGATACTGGGTTTCTGGGTGACCTGTATGTAGATAAAATCTTTCTTTATACACAATTGATTTTGCTTCTTAGGTCTGTCATGCTTTGTCAGTGTTGAGCTGGGATCTTGCATTCAATTTCTTTATGACCTTGGTGCCCTTTTCAGAATTGTAGTATTTCAGTCTGCTGCTTGACCAGTGTTCCAAATACAATTTTTTATCCTTTTTCTGGACATGTAACCTGGGATTTGGCTTAAAAGAAACAAACAAAATCGGCTGTTCTAGGTCTTGTATGTGATGGCCCGGTCCTTTTGTTCACCATATTGCTGCCCTGTGTGTTCACAAAATCAGCAGAGTTTACAGACGGTTTCAAATCTTTGAGGAAAATGCTCAACAGCCTTAAACTAACAGACCCAGGGCAATGATCTGGAAGTCTCCCTCCTCTGGCAATTAGGTTTTGAGGTTTCCTAATTAGGCATGGTTCGTTAGTTTTTTTCTAAACTATGACCAAACATAAACCATGTTAACGTAAGTTAATAATCATGTATGTCTGACTAGGTGTTGAAGTAAGGCCTCCTCTGTAAGTTCTGTCTCCCATTTTCATTGAATCACAGAATGTCCTGGGTTGAAAAGGACCTCAATGATCATCTGGTTTCAACCCCCTTGCTATGTGCAGGGTCGCCAACCACCAGACCAGGCTGCGCAGAGCCACATCCAGCCTGGCCTTGAATACCTCCAGGGATGGGGCATCCACAGCCTGCTTGGGCAACCTGTTCCAGTGCGTCACCACCCTCTGAGTGAAAAACAACACGTTGAAACTCGTGTCGCATAGCGATGGCAGCAGCCGTCCCTGTGCGGCTCACGCTGCAGCCATGTTGGCGGGGCTGCGCACACCGGAGCGTACCGGGCTGCCTGCCCCGTCACTGCGGTACCTGCGGGGAGAAGCCTAGGAGGGCTGCCTCTTGGTTCGCCATTCCTGTCCGTTGCGTGGGGCTGCAGCGACCCGCTTTTTTTACTTGTTTGCGTCCTCGCTTACGCGTCCCTCCGCTCGACGATGACGAAGGAGGAGCGAGGCGGTGGGCAGAACACACGCCCCCGGCCGCCGCCCGCCTTCCCTCAGCGCGGAGCAGGGGCCCGCAGGGGGCCGGGCCGGCCGGAGGGGCGGAGCGGAGCGTGGCGGCCGCTCCCGGTGCCGTCACAGGCGGGCGCGGCGTACATAGTGCCGCGGGGCTGCGGAGGTGAGTGCGGGGTTGCGGGTATTCGGTCGGTTGGGGCGGTGGGGCGCCGTCGCGGCGCCTTGTTGCTGGATTGCGGGCCCGCGCTTTCCCGTGGCGGAGCAGTGTGTGAGCCGAGCGGCGGCGCGTCTCCGTGCTGACGGCTGCGGTGCGGGCCCGTACCGTGTGTGCTTCCTGCGGCAGCGCCGGCGCGGGCAGCGAACAGGGAAGCGCTGCCTGGGTTTTGAGCAGCAGCAGGAGAGGTTCTGGTGTGTTTGCTTGCCCTCAAACTGCAGAGCGAGGGAGATGAGCTTGCACAACCCTGTCGTCTTAGCAACAAGATGATCTGCTTCCCCTTGAGAAGCGACGGCATGCTAATGCTTGTTTCAGAAGGTCTCGTTTTAAAAACTTACCGAGGTTTTCTTTTTTCTGCGTCTGAAGGTTTGATTCAGTGAGCTGCATCTAGGAACTTGAAGGGCCCTCAGGGAAACCGCTGTGTTTGTAACTCGTTCCCTTGTCTGTTGGACCCTTGATGCAGGTGTTAGGTGGGAGCATGGGGTAGGCACACATCCTTCTGGTGCAAATTTGGAGTTCAGTATTCTTAAGTTTAGCAGTCTGGCACTTGCCATCATTGCCAAATTTGGAAGCTCAGTGATCGAACCCTGCAGAAACTCTGCTTCTGTCCTGCTTGCTGTCAGCTGAGGCAGAAGGCATCGTCTCTCTTTTAAGTGTTCCTTCAGCTTTGGCTAGAGTAAGGAGCTTGCCCCACTGGGGCTGTAGAGTTTTTGGTCTTAAGGTCTCAGATATACTGAAGGTTGGATGTCATCCGCCATCTCCTAAACTCGTTCAAGTCCAGTATGGTGGTGCAAGTGCTGTGCTAAAGGGAAGAACTCATTTCTGAAGTGAAGAGACTGTTAAGGTGAATTCAGGCTTCTGTCATGTGCTTTGTTACAGGGAATTTTAATTATCTAACTGCTAGTACCTAAACATGAAGTTAGAACGTAAGAAGACCTTCTGAACTGCCTTTGTAGATTATTTTATTGGAAATCTTTCCCCATTTCTTTCCTGGGTGTTGCTTGGAGATGAAGCTTGAGTCCTCTACCTGCAGAGTGGCAGCAGATCAAGCGTTTTAGTATGTCCCAGATCTCTGCTCCTTGCTTCTGCCTATTGCTTCCCTTCCTGTTTCTTTTCTGACAAACTGAATTTCCTCCCTATTGTTGGTTATCTACCTAAATCTTAAACAGACATCCTCTGCAGGAATGTTGTTGGAAAATCATAGAATCATAGAATGGCCTGGGTTGAAAAGGAACTCAAAGTTCATCTAGTTTCAAACCCCCTGTCATAGGCAGGGTCACCAACCACTAGACCAGGCTGCTCAGAGCCAAAATGCCTTTGGCCTTGGAAGAAGGAAGCTTTGGGTTGTGTGTATGTCATCCACATCTATCAGTTAGATAGGCATAGCCTCAGATGTATCACTCATACACATAGCTGTTTAAGTAAATATAGTAAGCTCTTTACCAGATTCTCCCAGCCTTCAGATACAGGAGAAGTTTCGTTTCCTTTTTTCCACTGTGCTGCCACTTCTTGCTTTCCTTCCTTTGCTTCCAGTGATCATTTCCTCTGTGTGCTGTGCTTGCAGCAAGGAAACTGTCATCATGGATCAGATTGGCAAACCTGAACAACCGCTGAGGCAAAGCTGGTTGGGAGGGAAACATGCCCTGAATGAAATGAGGAAAAGGAAAGGGGCATTTGTAAATTGAAGAAGTGACTGAAATGGAGGGTGTGTGCCTTGACTGCACAGCTGGGTGGTGAAGTTACAACTGGCTTTGGTGGTTTGTTCTGTGAGATGTGTGCTTGAAAGAGCAGAATGCAAACTCCCAGTCCCTTACCTGGTGGCTGCTGCTGCTGCTGCTTTCCCAATTTCAAAAGCTGGAGTTAGCTGTGTTGCATCAACCAGCACAGGTGGGCGTTGTGCTTCTGCCAGGCCACCAGGCCAGCTGCTTCTCTCTCACAAAGGAAAGGGAGGTGCCAGCTCTGCTGACATTGGTTAGCACTTCTTGAAAACACTGTGTAAAAGCTGCAGTGAAGTACATTCGCTCAGGAAGGAGGCTGTTCCTGCTTGGTTGTACTTCCACCAAGCATGAATTTCTTAAATTAATTATATTTTTTCCTAATATGCAGCAAATAATAAGTGTGGAAATCAAAGGACATACCGTGGTACTAACTTAACTAAAACCACATTGATGAAATATGAGAAAGTAACGTTGTTTTCCCTGTATCTTCAGACAACTTGAGGTCTTGATCTTAGAAGAAAGAGATTTTCTGTGTGCCTTATGATACATGACAAAGGATTTCTGTGCAGCTGAGGTTTGTGAACATGTGTTATTCAGGCTTTGTGTGCAATCAGCAGAATACACTGAGAAGAAAGACACTGGCATTCTTGAGTTGTTGCGTGTGGACCCAGCCCACTCACTCATGAGAATATGAGCTCTTCCATGGTATATTTCTCTGGCAGGCCTGCATCGTGTTTGTGGCCTGCTGTTCTGTTGTGCTGACAGAGAAGTCTGTTGTATGTGAGCTGATGTTCCTTAAATGCAGCTCTGTTCTTCCCATTTGTTGCAGGCAGGACAGATTTTGTGGAGAGGATGACTGAGCACAGAGGAAAGGAGCACAGAGATAGAGGGGGAAAGTAAAGGAGAAAGCAGAGAGGGTGTTAGTGTAAATGTATAGGCATTACACATCTTTGGAAACAGCACACTTCACCTCGCTTCCTTGGGCTCTTTGTAGGCAAGGTGTGTTAACTGCAGTCTAGTAAGCTGAGTAGGTTTCTACAAAAAATAACTGTGCTTATGAATGCATCTGGACACACACAGCCTTCTGTTTTTACAGGACAGAAAGGTCTGTGCCAACTGTATGCTTGAGTAGCTGCTTCATCTGGCGGTGCCCTCCCATGTCACTGAGCTCTCTGTAGCTTGGTTCTAGCTGCAAAAGCAAGTATAAGAAAATTAAATGTGCTTATAAAGAATTAGATGCTTGGAATTTCACCTTAGAATGAGTAGAACAAGTCTCTAAGGAAATTATGACCAAAGGTGGAGTTACAGAAGGGGCCGGATCTGCAGAGGATTTTTTCTTTCCCTCATTCTCTGCTGTTAAATTTGTTGTGCTAAGGGAAGCACAGTGCTTGCTTAATGCTAGCACTATGCGTTGTGTCTTCCTCTGATTCTGCTTTGTGTTTATTTCAAGCATTAAACCTTTGAAGTCTATAGAAGATGTTCCCAAGCACTGGTCCAGCCTTTGAGAGTTATAATAAAGACTTCAGAGTGACGAAATGGCTTTATGGTATGTGTCTCAGAAATGCTTGCTTGGAGTCCCCTGTGTCCTTTTTCCAGTTCTTTTTCTACCTTTTCTCTGTGATGACCAATATTAAGGGAATAGTTTTCCTTATTTACTAAGCCTCTAATTTCCCACTGTGTTCTTCAAAAAACAGCTTGTGGTGTTGGTCACTTCTTTTTCAGTGTTGCTCGCCATGATAGACTTGCAGAATACTTTTTGTCCTTACCTCCCTGGATTTCTCTGTGTGTTTTGCTGCATTTTTCCTGGCAGTAGCAGTTCTTTTGATCCTGTAGCTACTTTCTACATTCACTAGGCTTGAAATTACTGCCTCCCACAGCAGAACAGGTGGACAGATGCTTGTGCCCAAGCTTTGACAACTGCAGTGCAAAGTTCAGTGGCTTAATTTAAACCACTGGTTTGACATTTCTGAAGAGTGCTCGCTTGATCTGGTCTATTGACTTTGCTTGGGAGGCAGTGGAGTTTAACAACAGCATGGTTGTATCTTCAGTCACCAGAGCTTGCCAAGCTCTTTGTGCTATTTTTCTGATACTTTCACGTGACAAAGTGATAAGTATTAGTGCATCATTAACTCTGATAGCAGTTCTGAGAATGTACAGCATTTCCTTAAAATGCTGAGGGCTCATGAGCTTGTCTGCTGCTCAGTCATGTATTTCTAGGATCACTGATGAACTTGGTCCCTGAGATTTTCTGATGAACATTAGAAAAGAGCTCTGCTTAAACTCCCAAAATGTGGCTGGACTGTTTGTCATCATTTCTGGGTTTGGGTGAGGTTCTACAGTGAGAAAGGCGAGGGACTGAAGGAAGAAGACAACAAGCTTGTCTTCTGGTTGAAACCCTAATTCCTCCAGAGGCCGGGGACGCAACTCTGCCAACTCCCCACAGGTCCCATTTGGTACAGGGACACTCTTTAAAAACTTTTGCTTTTGCCATTGATCAATTCTTTGGTCAATTGTTTTTTGGGTGCCTGATTGAAGAACTTTTTTCTTCCAGTTTTTTGGAATTGCTTAAGTCTTCCCAGCTGTTCCTCCATATATTCTATGAAAGACTATTTATTTCCTAAGCTGAAGCCTGTATACTTCATGCTGGACAAGTCAGGTATTTTATTCTTTCTTCCTAACAATACCAATCCTCCCTTGAAGTCTGTCCAATATTTTTCCCACTCCCCTAGCTGTCTTTTTTTTTTCCAGGTGAGCTTAGGCAGACCCTCTCAATTATTTTCCTTAAGCTCCTTGTCCCATCTCTTTGTTCTGTCTCTACCTGTCAGTTCCCAACTCTTTATTGCAATGATTCCTCCCAGCCAAGTGATTTCTTGCTTTATTTCTACCCCCAGACCTCAGTCCTGTTTTTTTTTGCCACCTTTATGTTTTTAAGCCATCTTTGCCAGTATCTTCCCTTGCTTCTTTGGTCTAGCTGTTTTCTCTTGCTTTTGTATTTGATGTTTATCTCTTTTTCCCCTAGGCATGTCTTTAGAAATACAGGCTCTGGTCCTAACTGGCGTGGAATGATTGCTAAAGGGAAATATTTTCTCAGTCCCTCAAGCTCGAGCTTATATCTGCCTCAGTCAACTGAGGAAATCAAATGCTCTTTTTTTCTTTTCCTTTTGGAGAGGTTGGGGGACTGGGGGTGTGGATGAGGCTTCTTTGGAGATCTTAGTTGTGAGTAAATCTCTACTGTTATCTGTGTTTACTTGGACTTTTTAAAGCAATAGGATAGGAAAGATTGCCAGCTTTTTTTCCCTTAATTTATGCAAAACACGTTTTCCTGTTAGCCTTTATTCTTGGCAGCAGCTGAACTGTTTTAGCTGAAATTAATGAGTACTTTTTACGGATCAGCCGGAGGCGAATACTCACCATGAAAAAGTTCTGAGCACACACTCTGGGGAAATGTAAACAACTGAAAAAAGCACTTTTGTGGGAAGTGGTGTGGAGCAGCCGTAGTTAGATGGTCGTGAGCCCAGTCACACCTTCCAGTCTCTCCTCTCCTCCTCAGTGCTAGGAAGTGCTTTACAAAGCAGGAACCTGTGTATCTCATCTATTGTTCAGTGAAAAACAACATAATGTTGACATGCAGTGGCACGTAAGAGGTTTTTAAACAAATATTTGCGTAGTGATAGCATCTGAATGACTTGTCCTGAAAGAAATATGGAAAATTCTATGTAGCAAGGAACCGTTTTCAATGTAAACAAAGACTTTCCTGCTCTTCTACTTCTGGTATGCGTGGTAGAAATGTGGAAGTGCATCTTTGTTTTGGCATATACCAAAACTAACTACTCCCCTGGTTTCTCCCCCTAGACAATGAAATTTTCCCAAATAGTGATGAAGCATTTCCTGAACGCTAACTCAAAATGTATGGCCACTTCCATATAGTTTGAGGAAACTTAAAGAAATACTTAAGAAAATTGATTGTATTCTGATGGAATCCTTTCTGCGGTATGTTTTTCTTGGCAAGAATAGGTCACTAAAAAAAAAAAAATTATATATATATATATATATATATATATAAATGTATATATATTGTTTTGTTTTGTTTTGTTTTCCTGTTGGTTTGACCCAGTCTGTACTTCAGTAAAACTATCACTTTTCACAAAGTGTCAATGAGAACTTATTTCTGGTAGCTGATAGCTATGGTAGCAGTGTGCAATACACAGGATTTCAGTACTAAGTCTGGATTTACTGCTTGCCTTAGGCTAGATGTAGCTATGGAGCAAGCCATGCTAATCCTGCATCAGGTTCTCATGTAGCTTTCTATCTTTGTTTGCAACTTCTGCGTCACGATGTCTGAAATGTTCTGTACTTTATATGTTAGTGGTAGATTACAGCTCTGTGTTCCCAAGAGGCTTCCTGGCTGAGAGCAAGCAATCTTTTATGACCAGAAGATTATATACTCTATAAAAAGACCGCACAACAAAATAAAGCCTATCAAGAAATCTGTATTAAACCTCCTATAGAGAGCAAATCTGCAGGGAGACTTTTGGATGCGTCTCTATTGAATTTTGAGAACATTTCAGATGAAATATCTAATTAATATATTGAATGAATGTACCTACATAAATATTGAGCAGCTCTGTTGTATAGCATAAGCAGGCCTGTTAGAGTGGAGAGGTGTATGTCCAGGTGCTGTCAGAAACAGGGAACTTCAGCGCCCTGCAGGCTTGAATGTGGAATGAGCACTTGTATTGAAATCTGCTAGGTAAGGGGCATGCTGCTGAAATGGGGCTCTAAGGATGCAAATAAAGGCATTGGGAGTTATCAAATGTGGTTACTTCTCAGCACCATAATGCTGCCCTGGGATAGAGGTGGAATGGAGGCTTCTGCTCTGCTGCACAAGCAGCTCTGCAGGTAGAATAGCTGCTGGGTACAGGGAGCCTTATAGAGCTGCCCTAGAAACACTGCTCCTCAGTCCTAGTGGGAAGCAGGCACACAGGGGGTAATTAGTGGGGAATGGATTGCAAGGCTTTGGCTGTGGCTCAGTGCTTTTTATAATGAGCTTCCTTTGCAGGAAGAGCAGCAAAAACTTCCAGTGCTTTGTTGTTAGGTAAATGTCTTGTCTCACACAGATGTTGCAGAGGCTAAAATGTATGTGGCAATGGTATTGTCAACTTTGGGCATTTGGAAATCATATGAAGCACTCATATGAGAGACTGAATCACAGAATGGCCAGGGCTGGAAGGGACCTCAAAGATAATGAATCTCCAACCCCCTGCCACATGCAGGGCCACCAACCTCCCCATTCAATACTAGACCAAGCTGCCTAGGGCCCCATCCAACCTGGCCTTGAACACCTCCAGGGATGGGACATCCACAACCACTCTGGGCAGCCTGTTCCAGCACCTCCCCATTCTCTCTGTAAAGAACCTCCCCTGACATCCAACCTAAATCTTCTCTCCCTCAACTTAAAATCATTTCCCCTCATCCCACACATATCAACCCTCTCGAAGAGTTGATTCCCCTCCCTTCTGTAGGCTCCCTTTAGGTACTGAAAGGCTGCAATGAGGTCACCCCGCAGCCTTCTTTTCTCCAGGCTGAACAAGCCCAGCTCCCTCAGCCTGTCTTCGTAGGGGAGGTGCTCCAGTCCCCTGATCATCTTTGTGGCTCTCCTCTGGACCCTTTCTAACAGCTCCCTGTCTTTTTTGTACTGGGGGCTCCAGACCTGGACACAGTACTCCAGATGGGACCTCACAAGAGCAGAGTAGAGGGGGACAATCACCTCCCTGTCCCTGCTGGCCACCCCTCTCCTGATGGAGCCCAGGATACCATTTGCCTTCTGAGCCACAAGGGCACACTGCTGGCTCATGTTGAGTTTTTCATCTATCAAGACCTCCAGGTCCCTCTCCACAGGGCTGCTCTCAAGGACCGCTCCTTCCTGTCTGTATGGATGCCTGAGATTCCTCTGGCCCAACTGCAAAACTCTGCACTTTGCCGTGTTGAACCTGATCAGGTTCACCCAGGTCTACCTTTCTAGCCTCTCGAGGTCCCTCTGAATGGCATCCCTTCCTCCTACGGTGTTGACCACACCTCTCAGCTTGGTGTCGTCAGCAAACTTGCTGAGGGTGCGCTCGATTCTGTCATGGATGCCATTGATAAAGAAGTTAAAGAGCACCCAAGACAGACCCCTCCACCTGGACACAGAGCCATTGATGACCACCCTCTGTCTGTGGCTTTTCAACCAGTTTCTTATCCATCTAGTGGTCTACCCATCAAATCCACATCCCTCCAATTTGGAGATAAGGATGTGGTGGGGGAATGTTGTGAATTGAATATTGTGAAAATTGTGTAAAGCAGTCAGTAGGACCGGTGATTCCTGATGGAGTAACTGTTGGAGGTTCTGTTTCTGGATTTCTTTGAGGCCTTTTACAATGGTTATGAAGATAAGCAAACCCTACCTTTGTTTGGGTTACATCTGAACTTATGTATTCATGCATGGCCATTGTCTTAGGGATTCATGGTGCAAAGTTACAGACAGGATGCCATACAGACAGTGTCTTTATGTACTGTATTTACCTGAAACCTTAAGAAAGTGAGGAATTAGTAAAATACAAACCTGCCTGGCTTGCAATATGTTTGCTGCAGAGCAGTAGAAAGAAGCTGGATAGTCTTTGAACTGGAGGTTTTGAGCCAGGTACTTTATGAGAAATGTTTAATGTGGGGCTTCTCCAATAGCTGGCATGGTAACCTTCCCTCCTGTCATAATAAAGGTGTTCCCAAAGGCTTGCCAATGTTCTGAGAGCACAGCATATCTTGGTGAGCTGCATCTGGGCTCTGCTACCGAGATTTGTAAATCAGTGCTTGCATATGGTTGGTCTGCCTTAAACTGTGGCATCTAAGGGTCAGAGGAGGTAAGAGGTAGTAAAAACCCACCTGTGTGTTTGCCCTATTTTTCTTTATTGTTCACTGGCTTGGCTGGGGAGCCCATGAGGGTGCGTGTCTCTAGGACAGATAATGTTGCGTGGCTCTGGAAGGAGCGGAGCTCTCAGTTCACCTGCAGGGTGTCAAGAACAAGGGGATAAAAGAGAAAATAAATTATATTCTCTTCAAGTAGAAGGAAATGTGTTATCTTTTTTGTAGTCATTTAATGACCTCTTTTTCTTGAATACACTGTGGTTAAGCTTACAGAGTAGGAGTGGACTAGAACTGAGGCTATCTGAAACAGTAGAACTGTGAAGGTGGAAAGAGATAAACCTGAACAGAAAACACAAGTTGAGAGGTGTGGGCTGTCTGGGAAAGTTTGACAGGATTAGGAAAATGAAAGCCTGTATGCATGAGTTCTAGAAAGCAGACTTTAAAATGCCTTGAAATTAATTTGTGGGGAAGTCAGGGAAAATATAATTTATCTGTCATTATTTTTGTGATGTGGTTGATGGAAAGAAGATAATGGAAGATTCTTTAGAATTATGATCATGTGTAGCTTGCACAATTGCAAGAAACTAAACATGAAAAAAGAAAAAAAAAAAAAGGAAAAAAGAAACCACAGAAGTGGATCTGTGAACTCTGAGGGAACTGTGGTAGAATTAGCAGTCAGAAAGTGAGAGCATGCAGAAGTCTAAAAACTGGGAGATTTATATTTCTCAAAAAGAAAATGAAAGGAGAAGCAGCCTTCCATGCAGTAAAATTTTTAAATGCTAGAATAATTCTTGCAACCTTCAGTGCACTGAATTGGAAGGTCTATTGCAGAGGCACTGTACGGTTTTTAAGTAATAAGAATTCACTGTACTTTGAACATCTGCCTCCTTGAAATACAGCAGGGAAAAAAAAAAGCCCCAGAGCAAAACGTGAGCTTACCACATTTGCTTCAGCAGTTACCTAAATCAAAGAAAATGATTAATTGCAGTCAGTGTGTATAGAAAGAACATAATACTTTGCAAAGCAATCCTAAAATATTCTGGTTTCTGTCTTTTGGTTTTAGTGGTGATGATTAATACCAATATAAAAACTTAGTTATGGTTACCCAGGGGGCAAAGGGGAATATGTAAGTTGTATTAATTTCGAGAGAGGAGGAAAGAAGATTTAAAAATAAAACTATGGTTGTTTAAGTGACAGTATCTTCACCATTCTGTTGGCACTAAGGGAGTTGCAAGTTCACCTATTGTTGGTAATCTGCAATTATGAGCTCATCTTTCCCATTTCCGACAGCTCCAGAATGCGTAACAATGTCTCCTGTCTCTGTCCAGATGAAGAGCTTTTTTTAATGACCAGATGCTCTGTGAGGTTGCTTTTTAAGGTAAAACCGTTTTGGCCACTCTTCTGTTGAAGCTGGAACTTTGTGCTACTAAAACGTTGGCTCATGGTCCTTTCTGTCAGGTCGCTCCAAGTACCGCAGCATCTTGGATATAAAGGGGTTTTGTTTCCTGCTGAATCCAAAGTGTTTTGTACTTGCCTGAGGATATTGTTTGCAGACAGGAATCAGTTGGTATAATGGTGCAGGATACATTCGTGCTTTCCTCTTCTGGTTCGCACGGTTGGAAGTAATCTGAGTGTAGGCCTGATTTCCTCCTAAATGGCATGTTGCATGGAGCTGAGAGCAGGTGCTCTGAACAAGGTGATGGGGAGGTGCTTGATGATTTCTGGGCTGAAGGAAATTAAGGCAGTGTTTTCTTTTTATAATTGAGGAAGCTCATTTTGTTGTTACTGTTTATGTGGCTTGGGGCATTCATTTGAATATACTCAAAATTTGGTGAGGATTCTGAGAAAGACTATGTGTGTGTGTTTATATAGGATGTGCTTACAGTTACTAGAATACTGACGTGGCATGGATGATGACCTGGCTCTTCTTGTGACAGCTCAGCTAAAGTCATTTGTCCTCCTCTGGCCCCAGATTTTATGCTAAGAAACTGCCATGTTGAGTTTTGACTTGATATTCTGGCCCACTGGCCTCCAGGTGCTCAGAAAGTCATTGCTCAGAGCCCTCCTCTTCTGTCACATTCAAATTTGAAAGTGATATTTCTGTACTGATGCCGGTGCCAGACGTAGCATATATTGGATGCTAGATTCCTCTGTAACATTTGGGCTTTTGCACTAACAAGGGTGGAGGTGAGAGAAAAGGTTGGACCCAAGAGGGGAAGAGCCACTGGCAGTGACAGCCAGTGTGGAATTCCTTGAAATGATGCACATAATGAGCAAAATGCATAGGATGAGAAGAAGGGAGCAGTCCCCTTCTTGGAGAGGGGCATGGAACTGGAGTGGGAGATGCGCAATATCTGCATGAAGATGACTTACTGAGGGTAGTGGATGATGAAAGCAGCGTGCAATGCACTGGGAGGCAATGCTGTCATTCATCTGCATCATCTCAGGCTGACTGGCCTACTTTTCGTTTGGAAAGGATCTGCTAGTTGTGTTACAAACCTTCCTAGTGAAGGTGCAGCACTGTGCAGCAGCAGCAGTCCCTACCTGTTGGAGCTGGAGATTTTCTTTTCCATCTGCTTGAATCCAAAGCCTGGTGCTGACGGCAGCTCAACTGCCAGGCTTTAGCTGAATTTCCATATTCATTGCGTTAGACATTGGCTTTCAGACAGAAGTGGAGACAAGCTCTCTACTAAAGAGTCACAGAAAATCTGCTGCTGTCTGCACTGTCACTTTGCTGATACCACAGCTTTTAATACGGCACTGTCAATTAACTTTGTACCCTGCTTTCATTTCTTGGTGCCAGAGAAATGCTTGAATTGGTGTGGCTTTGCTCCTGCTGTTGTATGACTGAATTCAGACAAAGCTGAAATGAAGGAGGAAGAGGAGGGGTTGCGATGACATTGTTGCAGTTTGGAAACACGTTTACATAGTTATCACTTGAAGGTGTGATGTATCAAAATCTATTGTCTGTATTTTTAATGTAACTCTCGTTTTTAAAACTTGTTAATATATTTTGGAGTTAGAAAATGCATGCAGCGTATGAGACAGCGTTGCACAAAGTTCCTATTTAAAGCCAGAGCTTTGACCACTCTGGAACAGGATATTTGCTTAATCATACTCTGTTGGATCTTCTGCTTTTCCAACCCCTCTTTTTTCACCCACAGTTCACATGGTTGGCTGGTTATATGTTTGTTGGATGCATCAGCATGAAATTTTGCAGATGGCCACCAGCCTTAATACATGCGAAGCTGTGATCACAGTTTTCTAAACAGTGCCAGAGATGCTGAGTTATGTTTTCAGTATTGCCAAATCGCTTTAATCGGTCTTGACTGAAAAATGATGGCAGAAATCCCGGATTAGTAATGGTGCTTCAGTGAATCATTAGCAGTAGTTGGTGAGATCGGACTTTATGAAATACTTCTCACAAAACGGGGATCATGCAGGACAGAGGAGGAGCTGCCGTGGTGTAGTTGAGATAGAGCCATTTTTGGCAGAAATCTCTGATGCCAAATTGAAATAAAAATGGCCATCTGGATAAAATAAATAAATCAAAGTGAGGCGCTGGCAGAGCTGCCCAGGATGGGTGTCCCATCCCTGGACGTGCTCAAGGCCAGGTTGGATGGAGCTCTGGGCAGCCTGAGCTGGTGGGGGGCAGGGGTTGGGGCTGGGTGGGCTGTGTGGTCCCCTCCAACCTGGCTGCTTTTAGGCTGACGAGAATTGTCCATTGCAGAAGGATTTTGTGCCAGCATCACCAATGCAAACCAGGTCTCTCCATTTGCTCCATTTGAGTCCTATAATGTTGAATGTCTTTTTTTTTCTTCTTTTCTTTTTAAGCTTTGAATTTCTGAAGGGTTGTGTTTTGACAGCTCTAAGGAACTAAGTCTTAAACAAAAAGCTTATAAAGTTTGAGCAATAGCAGCATATTTTCCTTCACGCTGCAGGTCTTGAACTGGAAGGCCTATTTTTAATGGAAAAAAGACACCTACAGAGAAAAAAGGCTCTTTGTTTAGATTACCTTGGTTTCATACAAACATTAAAAAGAACGTTCATTTTCTAAGCTCCTGTCCAAAAGCATTTCTTAAATGTACAAGCTTAACTGAGCGAAGTGATTAAATGCTTTTCTGGTATTCAGACTAAGAGCTCTGCTTGAAGAACACGAAGCACTTGTCTTCTACTTGGATTGAATGCTTCTACTTTTAAAGCAGTCTATTTCTGCTTAAATAAGAAACAGGAAAGAGCAATAGCCTACGTTTAAGTCTACTTGAAAACATTTATGTGAAGAAAATGCTGTATGTTTTACTGAACTTTTGCTCAAGACATAGGAGAAATGATATAATATTTTACTTTTGGTGACATTGATGCATTGCTTATTTTTCTCCTTGTGTTTTGTCAGGGAGTTTAGAATTGTGATCATTTTCATAAAAGCAGACATCCATATTCTAGGATTTTGTTTAACATTTCACTCTTCTGATAGCTAATGGTCCTACAGTTAGAAACAAAGTTGTACATTTATGTGCCAGAATTTCTGTATCTGTAACTATGCTACCATTTACCTTCCAAGTAAAGTTATGCTCCAGATTTTGGATTGTGGTTTAAGCTATCATTCTCACAGATATTTTTAGAAATTTCTTGAATATTTGTTTTTCAGTGCCTCTGGTTTCAGATTTTCTTTTACTTTAAAGTTAGTGAAAACAAAGTATTCAAGGAAAGCAGTTTCTGGAGTTTATATAAGAACACATTTTAGCAACACATGTTTGAACTTAGGTTGTTTTCTTGATGAAGGAAAAGCAAAGCGGTTCAGTCCAAGCAGTGGGTCACAACATCTCTTAGCTGGTCATGTTGATTTCTCCCAAGTGATTGTAGATTCCGGAGAAGAAGGAAATAAATCTATTCTCATATTCAATTAATAGATGTCAGGTCTATTGCATGCAATGAAGTAAAGCAAGCACACATTCTGTACTCTTGACTTTGAGACAGTTCTATATTTTTGTGTGTTTTTCTTTTGTTATTTTGTGAAAACTGGACTTTTTCACATGCTATATTTGTTGAGATCATTTTCTGGTTTTTTTTTTTTTTTTTTTTTTTGGTCCCCTAGATAATTCTAGATGTAATGAAGTGCATTGCAGTAGGGTTACTACGGTTTTGTTTGGTTTGTGGTGGATTTTTTTTTTTTTTTTTTTCCAACTTTCTTTTGCTTTTGTCTTCCCTCCCTTTTTTGGTAAAGAAAGCAAATCCCGCAAAACCCATTTGATATTTTTGGGTTTTCATGTCTATTTTTGACTGCTTGCATCGTAGGAGGAAAAATGTGACACAGCTCGTAGCAGTGTGACACGCAAAGCTCAGTGCTTTTGGTGACTGGTGAGAGTTTTAGTCTTTTTAGAACATCCCAATGATAAATGTAAGCAGAAGCATTGCAGTAGTTCTTTGGGCTTTGGAGTGATGTGGTGGATTGACTTGTTCAAGTTATCACCATCTCTCCTTCACTGTCTCTGGGTTTGTCTGAAGCAGCCGCTGTTGGGGGATGTGTGGGTAGGACCACACCTCTGGCAGTGCAGAAGGGCATTCATCAGCCTCGTAAAGAAAGCTCCCTGGTACCGGGCTCAGCACTTGCCTTGCTCCTCATCTGAGCTTGTGTTGCAGATAGGCTGAGGGTCTCCTGGCTTGTTATGCCAAGTGTTTTTAGTCAGCTCTCTTTGTGGCAGTTGAATGGAACTGGGGTCCTGAATTTGAAATGTATGTTTTCAATGTAAATTTGAATTTACACAGGGATGTGAGGTATGCGGCACTTACTGATTATTACAGTACAATCAGTAGTGGCTCTGCTTTGGAAAAAATGTTTTGGTTTCTCCCTTGCAATGTGTGTGCAAGCTTTAATACAGAGGAACGTCTCACTATATGAAAAATTTATATCGACTACAATAAGGGAGGTAATTCATGACAGTAAATTATGATCATCTCTTTGCTGATCAAAATTGTAGCTGTCCTTGAAATTGGGTTTTAATTTCAGTGACTCTAAAAACAATCGATAGCTGTGTCATGTACAGTGTGGAGTTGTCCAAAATCAATGAGAAAGCCAATTAAAATATTATAGTTTTTCTTTTGACTTGTTGACTACTTTTCTCTTTTAACTTAACCTAATGATGGCAGATTTGCTTATAAGAGTTCTAGGTACACAGCATTATTTTTTTTGCTATGGCTACAAAGACAGCAAATATATGAGACATCGGTAGATGGGGTTTCGTTCAGAAATAGTTGTATACACATCTCTGAGGCACATTTATAAATACGTGAACTTGCATATCCATGTGAATTGTACATGTGCACAAACTCCTAGATTTGGCGTTATGGCTGAACAGAGCGCATATTTGGGTGCACAGACACCCAAATGGACGACAGACCAGAAACTGTGGGTAAAAGAAGATAGGGTGACGTTATTTTTTTTCCAATATTTTTCTAAGCATTATTTTTTAAAGAAGAATTTCAGGCACTCTTTTGTTGCCGGAGCATAAATAGTTCACAGTGTGTGCAAAGAATTAATGATCGTAAGCACATGGAGGATGAAGAATACACAAAAACACACTTCATCTTTGCTTAAAATGTCTGCCAACTCTCAAGCTCGGGAGTCTTTCATCTTAGCTCTTCTTGTCGTTACAGACTGCTAATGCTGTCCGCTAAATTGGTCACACCAGACTTTTTACAACCTGGATATTTTCCTCTCTTGATGGTCTGCTTTGTCTCTTCCTCTGACATCAGTGGGTTCTGGATCAATCTTTTATTTCGCAGCAATCGGAGACGAAAAAGCATCTCTAAAGGTTTGTGATAGGGGGAAATGCAAGCAATGCAGGAAGGAGTACTGTTATTTACAACAGCCTCCTAATTTTGTCTTTGTAGCAATTGTTACATTTGTTGCAACTGACTTCCTACCGTGGTTTGTACTGCTTGTGGTTGTTACAGGCAATTAAACCTGAAAGTCTGGTGATCTCCGTTAGCATCAGGTGAGACAGATGTTGGCCGTTGCAAAGTCCACCTTCTCACTTTATTAAACCTCGATCCTGTAGCTTTGCATTTCTAGCTGTAAAACCAGACACTCTATGAAAATACGTAGTAAATGTCTGACTCTTGGAGTTCTGATTTAGACCTCTGCAGCTCTGAATGTTACAAAATCATTCCATTTGCATACCTTCGTTTTAAGTATCGTGTGGTATTGTATTGCAGGATTTATAATTTACTTGAATTCCTCATGTGGACAGGCTTCTGTGTAATAGCTGCTCTTGCAAGGGTAGAACTTTATAAAGTAAAACAGGTTGAGGAGAAGTGAAATGATTCGTAAGTGATCATGTGAGCAGACAGAGAAGAGGTTGTTCACAATTATAAAAATTAATGTATTTCTCTCTTATGATGGACATAAAACTAAAAATCATGCTGGTGAACTACTGAAAATAATTTTTAACAGTGCTGTTCTTTTCTCCTGCAGAGAAGTTTGAAACAGCAAGCAAACATTAGGCACAATAACAAGTAATATATAGGGAAAAATAATGCTGGAACTTGTGGCTCTTTGCTATTAGATGGGGGAATAAAAGTAACTTATTTAATACCAAAAGAGCATCTTATTCAAGTTCGTCAACAAGGTCTGAAGAGTGTAGCTCTTGCGGCTGAGATCTGGGATGTCTGCATATAGCTCTGGTGGGGAATAGAAATCCCCTGCTTCAGCATCAGCATCTCCTTTCTGCTCACAGACCTTTGGACCTGAAAAACCTTTCATTGGAAGAGAAAATATAGGAGTGGTAGTTAAGCACAGTGGGTATGGTTTAGAGGTTTTCAGGTAACTGTTGGAAACCAGCTGAAATAGGATGTGCTTATTTGCCCAACATTGCTGTTTGTGCTGAGGATGTCTGTGCCCTCCTGTTCGTTTGGGCCACGACCCAGTTGTCTGCACCCTGCGCAGCCCTGCACCTGCTGGGGGGGGAGGGAAGGGCTGACTCATGTTGTCTTTCCTGCAGGTTTTACAGGTGTAACCAGCACCAGTTGGGTGTAGGCCTCTGCAGGTAGCCGTGTTAGGGAGACTTGCAGCAAAGAGGTGAGAAATTGTATGGTGTGTCTGTGGCTGTGAGTTCTTTGTGAGGTGAAGGGTTGTAGGGATGATGGGCACAAGCTGGCAGCAAGCTGGGCTGTAGAACACTGACAGATGTCAGCTGGGATGGCTGTCTCTAGCCAGAGGAATCCAAGGCCTCTGTGAAGTTGAATGTTCTTTTCCTTCTTAAGCCACTAAGATATTTAAAGTCATTTTGCTGTATTAAGCATGAAGCAATGAAATAGCTGCTGAATAGAATTTGTTAAGTAGTATACATTTGATAGTAGAGGTTCGTGGGTTTTGTGGTCACTTTTTTCTTACGTCTGGTGGAAAAAAACACGAGAAAATTGATCACAGACTGCTGGGTTGCTAATCTCATTTTTGTGTGCCTTGTCTCCCCACGGATTCTCTTGCATTCTTTTTATTCCTTACTAAAAGCAGTATTTCAGCCATATAGAAGTGAAGTGGTTCAGAGCTGTGCGTGTTTATTGATCAGTGCTTCCTCTCTGTTTTCTGATGGGTATGTCTTTGCAGGAGACTTAAGACACTTCTGATTGACACTGCTTATTGGATTTCTCTTCTTGTCTGACAGTTGTGCTCTGAGATCCCCAGGCACAAAACTCCACCTTGGGAAATTGAATTCTTCCCGTGTTTCACCCAACCTTAGATATAGAGAACAACTTAATGTCAAGTGTTGGTGCCTGTTCTGTGCTGGGGGGCTTCACTGCCATTAGTGCAGAATAAGAAATTACTGACTGGAGTCAGTGTTTTAAATAGCTTCCGTTAAAGAAATTACCTACAACCATAAGGAAAAAGAGTTTATCCTTGAGCATTTTTTCAGTGAAACTGAAAGGAAGTACTAGGGGGAGTTGGCTTTGTGGCTATTGAGTCATTGAATAGAGAGTGCCTGCAATGTGATGATGCACAGTAGAGGTCTGTGTCTTTTTAGGGGGATGTCTCACATTGCTGTTGTCTCTCTAAGAATGAAGCACTGTTGTTAGGGATCTAGCTCATTTCTTCCATCATTGTGGAGAGGAACAAAAATTCATTGCTGAGATTAAAAAAAAAAAACAAAAAAAAAAAAACAAAAAACAAAAAACAACAAAAAGCCAACAAAAAACCTCACATTACTGGTACTTCTAACATAGAGAAAATTTAGACTGATGTCCTGCATAGTCTTTCCAAAGTAATGTTAAAAGTTGGGGCATTACTTAAGCTGATAGTTGCAACATATCTACCAGTTTTTAGTGTATGAAGTTTGTCCAAGGACCTTTACTTAGTGTAACCACTTGAGAACCCCCAAGGAACTGCTGTTTTGTGTGAAGAGCTGTTAGGATTCTTTAGGCAGCAGACAAGCAGAGTTTGTAGCTTTTCTGTGGGCTGGTGGCTCTGATCCTGTGGCTGAAGTTCTGGGGCTGCAGATTGCCTGGACCTCCTTCCTAAGGAAGCTTATGGAGAAAAGCTTTGGCACAGAGTTACATTGCTTAAAAGCTTCCAGGAGAAAACAGTTCTGGCCTTTGCTTTCAAAAAGGACACTTGTCCATTGACGTATTTTTCAGGCAGGCAATCAGGTCTGCACACTTTTGTGGCAGCTGTGGTTTAATTGTTTGAATGGTGACAAGGCAGATAGACTTGGCAAAACAGAGTGAATTAAGAAACTAGTCAACTGATTTTATGTTTTTACCTTCCAAAGAAGGGTAAGTGCTTGATTGTAGTGCATAAGTGGGACAGTACCCTTAATTAACCCCAAGTGTGCAGGTCTCACCATTCTTTTGTACATGAGTGCCAGTCTGTATGCTGCAAAAAATACATTATATTTCTTTTTTTTTCTTTCAAACTCACAAGTTGATAAGAATTTTCCAGAGGACTGATTGCTCTGTGGATGTTTGAGTGGTTAATCGCTGTCTAAAATAAGACATACCAGTTTAACTACTTATCTGAAAAATGTTATTGTCTTTTTCTTCTGACAAAGCAAATTGTTTATTATTAAGGTGGTTTTCTCTCCCCTCAATATGTAGCCTGAGAGCCAAAGGGCTAACGGACATTTCCACAGTTGTCTCCTTTCTGTGCTTGCAGCTGATGGTAGGAACACTGTGGGACTTGACAGCATCTCAGAGATTAGCTTGGAGACATCCTGCTCTGCACCAGCTGCTCTCTGCACTCTCCCAGATTGAATACTAAGGATGCTATCTGCCAGCTTGTATTCTTGCTAGGATTAATTTTGGGCTATTTTCTAAAACTGGAGCTGCTCTGCTTTGGTGTACAAGTTGAAGTGAGTTGAGTGCTACATGAGTTGAAGACCATTTTTTCTCTGACTTATGCCTTATTGTCCACAATGCTATGTCCAAACAAGCTTTGTCCTGTGCCTCAGCTGTTACTGCCTTCAGCCTTAAGAAATGAGGCAGCCCTTGGCTGAGACTGGAGTACCATCATAATGATTATGTATCTATCTCTCTATCCATCCATCTTTTCCCACTTTACTCCACTGTTCTTTGCACTGTGGGAAAAATGAAGAGTTTGAGATTTCTGAGGAAAAATAGAGTTGAGTGGCCCCCAAAACTTTCCAAAACAAAGATGTAACAAAGCAGTCCCGTTAGTTCTCTCTTCAAGAGAACGCCATCCATCTCCTCAAGAAGGCCTGGTACTTCATGGCTCTTTCTGACAGTGCTCACTGAACAGGGAATAGAGCAAAAATAAATCGGGAAAAGGGCTGGGGCTGGAGAGCAGCCATTCATGCATGGTCCTTCTTGAAATAATCTCTTATTCCACCCAGATTGTTAGGCAGAATTAAAGGCTGGTTTTTGCCCAGCACAGTTTACTACTTAGAGTATAAAAAGCAGTATGTGGACAGTGAAAGGCAACTGCTTCAGGCATCTGTGATGTAAATTTCAGGGTGTTGATAACATCAAAGGAGGCTTAAGCTTTGCAGTACTGTTTTTTTCTTTTCTCTGTGGCTGCATGGTTTCTGCAGTGCTATAGGCCAGGGCTGCCATAGTGCCTTTCCAAGCCTGTGCCCTGAGCACCCAAGTGTCCCGTGGAGGCTCTGTGCAGCACTTCTTCCAGAGCTTCTGACAACTTATTCCTGTCAGCTTTCCTCTCAGTGCCTCCCTCATGGGTCTGAAAACAACACAAAAGCCAGTCAGCAGTGCAACACTTGGAGAAAACAGGAATTGCTGTAAAGGAGTATTTCTGTCACAAGCCAGAGGGCCAGGAGTTTTGGAGAGGGGTGGCCTGGAACCACGTCCAAGCTCAGTGTATCGTGTGCGCTCTCTAACTGAGCTGCAGCATGTTCAGCTCTTGTGGAGCATTTGCTTCTGTGTTTTACAGCTTCAGCGGCCAAATATCTGCCAAATAACACCTTTGTAAAACTTTCCTAATGATTCAAGGCCAGGCTGGATAGGCCTTTGGGCTACCTGGTCTAGAGAGGTGTCCCTGCCTATAGAAGAGGGGTTGGAATTAGATGATCTTAAAGGATTTTTCCAATCCAAACTGTTCTATGATTTGTGCCCAAGTCCCTTTGCCTCCTCTGTCTCCCTTAGCTGTTTCAGAGCTTCCCTAAGAATCTCATCTTCTTGTCTTCCAAGCAGCCTGTAAGTCAGCAGAGCATCATAGGGATGTGTCTGTGTCTCTTCCAGTCACTCCTCTCCTGAATCTACCTCGAGATCTTTCTCCGTCATTATGTTTACTGTGCAGTTTGACCTGCAGTGCAGTTTGCCATCTTCTGTTCCCTGTTCTCTGAAGTAGGTTGCCCTCTGCCTCCCCAGCTCCTTAGCCCAGCCGTTAGCACCCACTGCAGTGCCATTTTACACTTTACTCCTTTCAGTGCCATACTCTGGGAGCTGCTCATAAGTGGGTATTTTGACCAGAGCTCTTTTAGCTTACTCTTCCTTCTTGATGCTAACATCAATCTTCTCTGCCTGGCAGAGAGTCTTGATTCACCAGCTCTGGTATTTCCTGTCTGTCATCTTCTAAAAACATCTCATACCTCGTAGCGAAATCCTTCCCTGTTCTATTTTGAGCTCTTCTTTTACTGGATATTCTGCCTTTCAAACTTCAGCACTTAGGTCGCTGCGGCATTTCTGGTTATCTGTGGTTTTGGTGTTTGCTAAGCCTGGTTGGGGCAAGCTAGCACCAGCAAAATGCCCCTTTGTGGTTTTTGGGGAAGAAGTGGATGATTTTAGAGACTGATTCCTGACACGTGCTTTGCTTCTGTTCTTTGACTCGTGCTCTTGCTGCCTTGTTTCTGGGGAAGTGAAGAATTCAATACGTTTGCTGACTCTTGTTGATATAATCTGTTCAACCTCCACGTTGCATTTAATTCATACGTATGGGTTAAAGTTATTTTTTACCTATTAAAGAGATCAGAAGAATTCAGACAACTGTTAGAGAATGAGTTTTTAATTTATCTTCTTAAATATTCCTCTATTCCTGGTTAGTGAGTAGAAAGAATCAATAGTTTATTCAATGCAACTTATGCAGTTTCTAATTTTCTTGTTTTATTTTTAAGTGGGAGATTTTTCCATTAAAATTGCAGCTTACAGACTACATATTTCTTCTTTTTAGTATCTAGATAATAAGTTTTTAGTCCATAGTGTCATGGAACATTTGAGTAATAATGCTGAAAAAGATTCTCTTAAAAACAGAACAAATGAAACAAAAGACTACAAGCAAGATACCTTTCAGTGTGGAGAAATATTTATGTGGGTTAAGAAATAATTATTTCTCTCCCTTATAAAAGCTATAATTGCTACCAATTTCACGCAAAGTTTGTTACTATTTGTAAAATGTTTCAGGCAGGTCTCTCAATTACATTTATGGCAGAAAGAACAGGGGGTAAAGAGTGGGTAGATAAAATGTGCAACCACCACCACAGCAACAAAAGGCTTGTGCTGATTAGTTGCTACCTAAATTACAGATTATAAAAATAAACACGAAGCTTTTTTGTGTGATAACTAACAATGTCAGGTCCTTTTGAAAACATTTGACCAACCTGTTGTACTGAATCCTATAAAAATAAAAATAAAAAAAATAAAGAAGGCTATTTAGGAACACTGTATGATTCTATAGCAGGTACTGCTTGCCTCTCCTCCCTTTTTAGATCTTCTGTAAAAAGAAAGTTTAATGTGAGGATAGCTAGTTTTTACTTGTCTTCCTTTAATTTAAATTTACTGTGTCAGTTTCCTTTTCCATCTTAACCACAGCTGTTGCTCTTTAATTACAGCCTGTGTAAAGTCCATCCGCAGTTATAGGTTTGGATCCCGTAGTTGTGGTACCCTGCTGTGCCTGAACAGGACTCGAGGAACCTGTGGTTTAGTGCCAGTGTTTATCTTTACTTGAGACTTCCTCAGAGAAGCAGTGCTATGCAGTAGCTAGCTGATAGGTAGGTCACTGCTCAGACAAAATAGCTGGTTCTGAGGCTATAAATGACTATTCATGTGTTAGGGAGAGAAGTTCATTTTTCAGACTGTGTTGAAGAGCTGGTGCAGATTTAGGACTCTTGTCTTCCTACATCTTTGTTCAGCTTGGTGTCTCCATTTAATCTTGGTATAATCAGCAAATAGAATTATGGTGTATTCTACTTCAGAAGCCCTTTCACAGAAAGATTTTTTTTCCCACGAGGAATTAACAGAGAATTACTGTAGTCCAAAATAGCATTAATCGATAAAATATTTTTACTCTACCTGTCTTTATGGATTGTGCTGGCTTACACTTCTATCATTGATCTGTACTTGCGTTCAACTCTTTTCATTAGGTCTTCTTTATCTCTAAAATTATTTTGTTGCAAAAGTGAATGTATGTGGGAGCATATCTTAATAAGAATGTGTCTGCCTTTTATTAAATAGATCTTTAAATACTTCTGCATTGATTAGAAGCAGCTTTAAAATATCTTGATGATGGAAAAGCAGATTTCATCCTTCTAAAACTTAAGAATTCTCCCCAAATTACTCAATGCTATATTAAAGAAAGCTCATACAATATTCAGTGCACTAATCAAATGTTAAGATTCAGATTCCAAGACTCTTGGGTAATGTCAGGCAAATAATAAATAAAATCATTGCAGATTAAGTGAAGTGGCCCTAGAATAAAGTCTGAGGCTTAGATGCACAAGTTTCTGTTTGAGAAATAGCACCCTACCAAAGCAGGGAGGGAAAAAAGAGTGTGGGATGAGCAAAACCTTACTTTCCACCATTTTGGGTATAAAACCTGATAAATAGGGCAGCTGCAGCTCAGAGTGGTGCAGGACAAAGGAACAAGTGCTCTGTGGCCACTGTAAGCCTCATGGGGCAAGGGGTAGGGATAGCCATCAATTCCAGAGAGTTGCACAGACAGAAAAAGTGAAAAGAGGGGGCAGGGTAATAGCAAATATATATTTTTACTTTACTGTAAAAGAATGATGTCAGTTATCTTACCAGTTTAGGCTAGTGGATTTGAGCTATATACTAGAGCTATGCACATCATTTTTTTAGCATAGATGAAATTTTTGGTGACTTGGATCTGTTCAAAAACTGAATCATAGAATCACAGAATGGCTGAGATTGGAAGGGACCTCACAGCCCACCAACCCCACACTGTGCCATGTGCAGGGCTGCCCCCCACCAGCTCAGCTGCCCAGGGCCCCATCCAACCTGGCCTTGAGCACCTCCAAGGATGGGGCACCACAGCTTCTCTGGGCAGCTGTGCCAGCGCCTCACTGCCCTCTGAGTAGAGAATTTCCTCCTAATGTCTAACCTAAAGCTACTCTTTTTTAGTTTAAAACTCTTTCTCCTTGGTCCCATCTCTATTGATGTGTGAATGAATTTATGTCACACATATGATGGGAGATTGAGTGAATAAAAGCAATGTAAAATCATAGGGTAGAGATGTTTAAAAAAAAAAAAAAAAAACCTTTAGATGGCACAGCTCCCAGTGTTCTTCTATGGCCTAGATTTGGGAAAAATCCCTAATGATCTGAAGTCAATTAAGTTCTGAATGTCAAAATATAGATTAATAATGAAATAAATGCTTTTTCATTATCAACATTTTTAATCAGATTTTTCCACCCCAGGCTCCTATTGGTCTTGATTTTGCTATACAATCTGCTGTGTACAGTACCTTAATCTTTACATGGTCCCACTGATACTTGTTGGCATTAATCTGGGGAATAATTTACAATGCACTACAATTAGAAGCTGGGCTCACTATGCGACTTCAAGTGAGTTTATGGATGGAGAGCTCCTTCTGATTAAATTGTTACACAATGTATTTTGAGAAAAACAAACAAATAATGAACTTGGAGAGAGGGAGAAGAAAAATAGCACAGCCTTGGCTTTTGTGCTTGTTAGGTTTTTACTAGTCAATATGCCCCCTCCTAGCTTTTCATGTAGCGCTATATTATACCGTACTGCAAAGGGCAAAGACAGTCGTGAATAGGAACAACAGATCTAGGCCTGTAAGTGTGTCTAGATAGGCAGTTCTTCTTCATGACCTTTTGAGTGAGGATCATACCGGGAGATGATTTCCATACTGAGGATTGGAGCTTGTTAACTTGCGAAGGAATGCGGATGAGTTGAAAAGACAAGACAGAGCATTAGGAATCTGCTGAGCAAGCACAGAAGTCTTACTTTACATTTCTTCTTTCTTCATGCTAATGAGAAGTAAATTCTATTAAAAAAAGCTAAATAATAGTCAGTGAAATTGGCCAGCTTCACATTCAGTTTTACCAGTTTTTCATTTAGTTTACCCAGTGCAGCAGATGGTACTGAGAAAACTGTCTTTGCAGCTGCTTTCTCCAGCATGGACAATTGTTCTTTCTGAGGCATTTGAAGAATCTCCCAGTCTCAGGTCACAAAGACTAGCATGAGATCTACAAGGCTTGCATTGTAAAGACAGTGGGAAAAATTTAACTTAGAAAATGTATAGAGTGTATTGAATGAGTGAAATGAATGGATGTAGACATTTCCTAATAGAGCACAGCATTTTGTTTGGCAGCGCAAGGAAATGTAATGTTCAAGTCATATATAGTAGCATCTGATTGCCTCAAAATGAGTTTTTGCCTGGATTTGGTTGTCTGGTTTGTTAAGACTTGCAGTTCAATATTCAATTGAAATTAGTATATCAGTGCAAAAAATGGGGTGTGCTGATTTGAAACAGAAGTAGTTGTGCGTTGTAGAGAAATGTAAAGATTAGAATCAGAAAATTGTGTCTATATTGATGGGATACACCATAATATTCTCAGAAGGCTGTTCTTAGAAGTGTCTTCTCTGTGATCCAAATTGAATTATAAGGCATGTACTTAAAACTTGAGTTTACAGATGCTTCCACACTTGTGCTGTTTAGTTTTTTAGGAAGAGTTCTGAATGAAGGGGAGAATATTGGGCAGATGTTGATTGGAAATGGTATGTGGTTTGGTTATAAAGTTTGATGTAACACTGGGATCTTGCTGACCTTCCCTATCAGTACAGAGCATGGGCAGATGTTGGCATAAAGAGAAGAGGAGAACAGGAGTGGATAGATGTGAGCAGGCCAGGTGCCAGAAGATCAACTGACTCAGTGCTGACATCAAGTGCAATCTGGGGAGTCCTTATGCAAGCCAGCTTTTCTGTGCAGCAAGTGTGTCCACATCTTGATAAGTAGGAGCCTCAGAAAAATCCGTAAACTGGTCTCTCATCTGATCAGTGCATCTGTGTTGTCATGAGTTACGTTTGTCTTGTCTTGTTTTCGCCACTTTCTCTGATCTCAGCATCTGCATGTCTCCTGTTCAATCCGCTGAGAACACACCATAAAGAGGAAATGGGAATTTAGATCATCTTGTGCATTTTCACTACATGTACAGAATTACTTCCCTCTGAGATCTGTGCAGAGTGTTACAGGCAGCTTGTAACCACGTAGTTTGTTCACAGTGCAGGAGATGAGCTTTGGGTTGTTACCAGACATAAAATACATATCTTACTTGGGTCTAACTCTAGTAGTATTGTGAGGTGGTCTGTAAAGAAATGCACTTGTATGGTACGGTGGAAATGGTTTCGGACAGCTTCTTTTGGATTGCTTTGCTTTGCTTTGCTTTTGAAGAGATGCTACTGAGACATTGGTAGATGGTGTATTGATGGTAGGAAGTTCAACCACTGAAGTGCCTCCTTTTATTTACCTTCAGAGATCTTGAGATGACTGTGATAAATGCATCCTTTGCTCTCCTCCCATACAGATCACTAAGTTCTGCTTTCATCTGTGGCTTCCTCTGTTTGTTGTCTACACAGGGTAAAGGTTCTGGGGCTGATGCTGTTGCCAGTGGATGTTTTCATTTTCCTAAGAAACAAACAGTGCTTTTGTCATAGCACATCACAGATAGCCATGGGAGTTAATCAGCTGGAAGAAATGAACCTGCTGCTGAGATGCACTGAAAGGGAACTCTGATGTTCTAACAATGTTCTCTGATGTTCTGAACAAGACACTGAGATCTAGTTTCTGCACCTTTCCGTAGGGCTCAGATAAACAAGGCTGCAAACTGTTAGGATAACTAAGGAGGAGAAAAAAGGCTTAAGAACAGAGGTAGAGAGAAGTGTTCTCAATAAGGACAATGCAAATTTCATGGGAAAGCAAGCTGATACGGAATCTGCCAACCTGAAAGAGGGTGTGGGAAACTGTTACTTCATGATTAGCGCTGTGATGGCTTATAAACAAACAGTTCCCAGAGACTTGGAGATGATAAGGAAAAACAGAATTCCATGCCTACTGTGTTCAGAGCTACCATTACAGAAGAACCTTTTCTTGCTTATTCCCTCAAGTAGAAAGGATTATCTTCTATCTCTTGTCCATTGAAAATTGCTTAATAGTCTACACTACCTCTCTCTTGCAGCAGTGTTCAGTTTAGCAGACTGTAATAATATTCATGTTCAAGCTTTTATCCAAAGTGTCAGTATTTAGGTTTTTACCTTTTCTGGAGTAAGAGCCTTCAGATTTTCCACTTCTAGACCCAGAGTCCAAACACTTTCTACTGCAGAAGGTCAAGCCAAAGAAATCAATTAGGCAGCAGAACTGCTGCCTGCAGCATCTGGATAGTTTCTTATTTGCAGATAAGTTCATTTGCACAAAGTATGTGCATGTTACACAGTGCATGCTCACCACTGGTGTGTTTTGTCTATTTGAGGTCTTAAGCAGCTCTTTTCTTTGATTCATCTTCCATGCTCTTAGATGGACCACTAGATAATTTTGAATGGAGATATATTAAAGCATGCCTTACATTTAAAAACAAATAGCATCAGCAACAAAGTACCTTCCTGTTTTGTTCTGTGTCATAGCTGCCATTTGCACTGTGTCCTTGCTGTTGGATTCATGTTTAAAACTTGCAGGAATCGTGGCTGTTTTTTGGTTATGTTGGTTTTTGTTTGTTTGTTTGTTTTTGCTTTGTTTTGTTTTTATTCTCAGGCACACTATGGAGTTCAGTATATCTCCATGACTGTGCTTCAAGGACTGCTCTGCTCAGCTTGATTTCTTCTCATCTCTTGGTCCCTGCCAAGCCTGTGTTCTTTTCCGCTTTGAGATACAAGGAGAGAGTAAACATTTTCCATCAACAGCATAAAGTTTGTTCAGTGGCTTTCGTAACAACCAGATTTGCTAGTGAAGAGTGCAGAACATGTCCTTGGATTGGGTGGATGGGATTATATTTGTGTGATTCAGCTTTACAAAGGTATTTCTCTAAGGAGACAGAACTGCAAGAGTTATAAAAGTCATGCTTTGATGTTACCTTTGCCCTGAGAATTCTCAGTAGAAATCTGTTTATCTGGATGATAGCCAGCAGGACATTTGCTAGGGATGAGGAAAGGTGTTCTGTGTTCTGCTGTAAGTGCTTTGACATAAACTGAGTGCCTTTTCCCAAAATATCTGGGGTGTTTACATGAATGGCTGATAAGCAGGTCTATGCATTGTGATAGTATATTTCCTCAGGCCAGCAGCTTATTTTGACAATACTTTCTTCGTTCATTCCATCGTGTTTGTTTCCATGTGGTTGACCCGCTGGCTCAGAAGTAAAGGATTTCATCTGCCATTCCTGAAACCTTGGTTTACTTAGTGCTAATTGCTTGGTATGACTTTCAGAAATAAATTGTAATCAGCACAGTGCTGCTTCTTAACTCTCTAGCATGAAGTGCCTTTGGCTTCAAAGTGCCTGCTCTCAATTGGAAGCGGTGGGGAGTCTGCAGGCCTGGGGAGTGGCTATGTGATCAGATTGCTTTGTGGCAGTCAGTCCCTACTGATATGGAGAGATATGGGGAAGGCTGCCAGCATCCAACCTTTCCCCAGATGCCCTGGGTGTAGTAACGCAGCTGTGCTCTCCGGTAGGCACTTTGTCCTGGTGTCAGGCACATAGGCTTCCTACCCACACACATCCTGTAGTCCTTCCGTCCACTCTCCTCTCACTGCATTTGATTCCAAAATTGTCCCCAGTGTACTTAGTGAAGCTGCTTTTTTATAAGTTTGTGATGAATAAGTGGGTATTGCCCTGTCTTTTTTTGTTGTTGTTTTACAATTTTTCTTGGGGTTTTGAGGTTTTTCCCCTGGTCTTGCCAGGCTGTACGAGCACACTAATAGCACCCCACCTGGCACACTTACCATTACAGCAAAACCAGATCAGCCAACCTATGAAGGGAAAAGGAGAAAAAAAAAGAAAGAAAGAAAAAAAAAAAGGTGGGCCAGATTGCACGAAGAAAGAAATCAGACTTGCTGCTGGAACAAATACCCATCTGCAGGTGTGCATGCGAGCACTTAGGCACTGTGTGCATATGTTTGTGCCTGTGCAACACGGAACTGGAGCAAGTGACAGGGAGACTGAAACTTAAACTCCTCCTGCAGCTCTGCATCTGCTCTGAGTCACTGCCATGACTCACAGTGACAGCGCTCCTATTAGCTAGTGCTCAGATGGAGCAGCTCCGGCAGCAGAAGAGGCAGGCTGTGCTCCTGGTTACCTGCTGCAGCAGGCGGCTGCGCCAAGATATTTATTTACGAGCTGAGATGAAGGACAGCAGGCTGTACTGAGCACGGTTGTCGTTATTCTTAAGGTAAGAATGCCTGTTATTGACTAGAAGAAGATGGGAAAGGGAAATCAGAGCTGGCGAGGGCTGAGTTTCTTGCTGCAATTTCTTATTCTCAGAGGGAGCGGTGCTGCTACAAAGCTTTGTCTCAGCTGTTTGTGGTTCTGTATGGGGAATCCTGTGGCCAGTGGGCAGTGGCCATCCGAGGGAACAAAATACCTATATTGTCATTCATTGTGTTATGTAAGGCATGGCAGCCATGTTAAGGATACAAGACCTCTTTCGAAGAAACGGTGCTGCCAGACGTCAGGGCTGGGAGAATAGCACTTAAGCAGCTCTCTGCCCGCGCTGTGCAGACGCCTGCGGTTCTGGAGCTCTTGCTTACAACCAAATACACAGGCTTGTGAATTTCTTCGTTGACAAAATAAGAAATGGTGGCGTTAGGAATAGCAAAATTATGACTGTTTACCTTTAAAGTCCCAGTGCTGTTTTGCCTATAGCGTGCAGTCTGGGAGCACGCACAGCCTGGGATGTAAACAGCCTCTGCGCAGTGCCTGGATGTAAACAGCCTCTTCAAACTCTTGAAAGCATATATCCATATCCTGGGCTTGTTTCATTTTGTGCCACCGAAAGCCCACATATATATACATATCCTGCTCCAACAATTGGCTATATGCAAAAAGTGGGATGTATTTTAGTTATTGTTTATGTATGCAGAAGTGAGTTAAGCAGTTTTTCTGTGGCTTTACTGTTATTTTATTCACTCTGGTGCAGTAATTTTAATGTAATGTAGGCTGGTATTGCCAATTCTCCTCATGTGGAATCCACTGAGTTTTGAGCCTTTGCTGTCCTCTCTGAGTGATTTTCTGAGTTAGGGAATCTTTGTTTTTGAATTGTAATAATATATTTGCACAAAAATGACTGCTGTCTTCTCTCAACTAAATATGGTGCTGTGATAAGGTCATTTGAAAAATGACAGCATCTTTCTTCTGTTTACTAATTTAGAGCATTCACTGATGCCCAGTGTTACGAATTAATTGGATATGGCATGGCTTTTTTTTTTTTTTTTAAAAAAAAAAAAAGATTAAATTTCTAAATAAAATGAATAGAAGATTTATTAGCACAACTGCCGTATCTTTACAGCTGTTGTGACATCCAACTTAGAAAACTACAGCGTGAGAACTTTCAAAACTACGCCATGTCGTAGTTTTAAGTCATGGGCTCTTATCTCCCAGAGCAAAATCTTGATCACCAAATTTAATGGTTTGTGTTTCTGATATAAAATATGTCTCATGTTGCAGGATTGTAAATTCAAGATGGTTTTTCCAAGATGAGGGTTGGTTTTAGGACTGCTCACTAACAAAGTTCTGGCATGTGACTTCCCTCCTTCTCCCAAATCAAGAAAACTTGAATAAAACACTCTTTAAAGTATCAATTTTTCCATTGATTTGTATGTGAATTATTGCTTTCTGATACCGTGTCAGAATTGTGTTTATCTTCATTTTTGCCTTTAAGTTTGTATACATATAGAGAAAGAATTCTGTATTTTGTGAAACCAGAACTTTATTATCATGAAATTTAAATATCTTCAATTGAGTTTCCATAATTTCTTTATTAATATGTTATGGTTGCAGTTAAATAATTAACAGCAAACGTATTTGAAGAGAAATTGCATGCTTAAGATCTAAAACACCAGATGAGGGCTTGCTCCCCATCCCAGCTGTCCATTTGTGGAAGCAGTAACCACCAGAGAGAGCTCCCTCAGGTTCATCAAGGTCTCATGCTGTTCCCTGTGCCCTGCCTGCTGCTGGTGTAGCACTGAATGAAAACAAGTGTCAGCTCAACAAAACAAAAAGCCCAGCCTGGCAAGATAGCTTGACAGTTTGCTTTGTGCGAGTAGGAAACCACCTGGGAAAAACTAGAGCGGGTTTAATGTTGATTTATTATGATGCTATCTTGATGATTACATGCCATCCTTTATTAACAAGTCACAGCTGAAGTGGGAATGACCAAGGCAGAAGAGGTTTGTGCAGAGGAGTGCTTCGAACTTTGTGTTATGTGCAAAGGAAGCAGTTACATTGACTCTTCCTCCAGTCACCCTTAAAGTTTTTGTTACTTCCTATTGGCTTTGTATTAGGCCATAAAGGCAAAGTATAGCAGAAACTGCTAGGAGCATTTCACCTGTGGTTTTAGCATATGAACTGTGAGAGTTTGTGATCTCCACAACCTTCTTTTTTTTGCAGTAAATATTATCCAGGCAGAATATCCCAGAATATCCCCCCTCTTCCAGTTCCCAACCGACAGGACATCATTGGTGCTTGTAGGCCTGCAACCATTTCTCCTTGGCCTATCACCACAGATCCTACTAAAGGGTCTGTCCCTACTTATAGCCCTCCTTTAGATTCTGAAAGGCTGCTCTCGAGTCTGCCCGGAGCTTTCTCTTCTCCAGGCTGAATAGCCCCAGCTTGCTCAGTCCTCTTCCATCCCTTGGATCATTTTTGTGCAATCCTTTGAACGTGCTTAGCAGGTCCATGTCTCTCCTGTGCTGAGGACTCCACATCAGCCCTCCAGCAGTACTCTAAGTGAGGTCTCACCAGCACAGAGTAGAGGAGCAGGGTGACCTCCCTTGCCCTGCTGGCCACACTTCTTTTGATGCAGCCCAGGATACAGTGGGCTTTCTGGGCTGTGAGAGCGCACTGCTGGCTCATTGTCCAGCTTGCTGTCCACCAGTACTCCTAAATCCTGTTAAGCAGGTCTGTGCTCCATCCTTAAGTCCCCCAGACCGTACTGATAGCGGGGGTTGCTTTGACCCAAGTGCAAGACGTTGGCTGAACTTGAGCATGTTTTGTTAGTGCTGCCCTTAGAATTTTGTTAACTCTGTCCTTAGCTGAAGCTTCTTCTGGTGAAGCTTTAGCGCTTGTTTTCCATTTTCACTCCAGCTGCTCTGCTCTAACCAGTTTTATGATTCTCTCTCCTTGGTAGATTTTTCACATGGGCAAGCCATAAAAGATGCGAAGCTGTAAAGGTTGTGTGATTCCATACTTCCCTTTCACTCCTGTGCCACTCATGTTGTGAACAGCAGGTGCAGTGTTCAGCTGCTCTTTTATTTGTTTCCTACTTGGTCCAGTGTGCTGTTTATTTCTGTAGCTTCCATTACAGCTCTGCCCTATCTATGTATTTTGAGCCCTGACACTGATTCCCTGGCACACACAAAGCCATATTGCTGTTTTATCTCAGATCTCTTCTGTGTTCTGCTTCCTCAAGCCTTGAGCAGAAGTTTTGAATTGGAAACTGGTATCATCTGATGCCTTCCTACCACTGCTTCATGCGGTGTGAGAAAGGGACTTGGCAGGCAGCACAGCTGTTGCTGTGGAGAGATGAGGGGCAAAGTGGAGAACAGAGCATTTCGCCAGCGTTCTTGAAGCTTTGAGATCTTCCACTGGAGGATGCACCTATTCTGTTGCCTTACACAAGAGCTGCATCAGTGGTTATTTAGAGCGATTTTATTTCCAACACAAAATTTGAAAAGGAGGGAGGGAAGAAATTTGTTTGAGTTGGCTCTGTTACAGCTTTTTTGTTTCTTTTTTTGCATGTTAGAAGTAAGCCTCTGGAAACGAGTTTGTATTGGAACAAAGTGCTCACAGGGTGAATTGCACTGATCCATCTCATAGGTTGGAGAACTCCACCTTTATTATTATTTTTTACTGAGTTTTTAGGTGAGTTGTTTTGGTAGCCTTTTAATTGTATGTATGTATACATGTACAGGGCATCTGATTTGTCCCTGTAGCTTTTCCTGTTTTCTGAGTAAGTTGTTTTGTTTGTATCAGAGTTTAAACAGTTGTTTTATAGAGGAGAGGGAAATAACTCTGAAGTCTTTGTATGTGCTGTGTCATGAAAAGCTCTTCACTTAATCCTGGAGCAGTTGAAGCAGAGAGGCATAGAGGGAGGTTTGGGCACAACCTTGCCCTGAAGGCCTGGCTTGCTGGAGGGACTCCCACTGCACTGCGTTGTTTGAGGTTTGGTATCCCTTCCAGTTTTTGTCTGTTGAAACCTTTGTATATTCTTGAGTGTGTACAAGTTTGAATAAAGAGTAAAAGATGTTGTCCATACCGTGACTATATCAATGATATCTTTTCATTTGCCTTCAAGGCCTGAGTTTCCACCTACCCAGTTCTTCGTGGCTGTCCTTCTCCCCCAGCTCTGGAACCAGAGCCAGCATAGGGATAAGTATAGTTCATTTCACTCTGGGTAGATAAGATTATGGCCTCGATTACGATGGTATGTTATTTCTGTACTGAATTCTTGTCTTTTATAGAGATGCAGAAATCTGGGATTAGTTCAGCTTTTGGTTTGTGCTGCATCTTTTAAAGCAGCAGACTACTTCTGCAGCCTGAATAAACAACGGTGGATTGGTAGATAGAGTGTCTTGTATCACTGCAAAGTGACCTCCTGTGTCTAGATAAAGCACAATTAAAAAGAAATGGGTTCATGATCCTTAATTCAGATTAGTTTTTTAGCAAAATGCTAAGCATTGCCAGATGGCAGAGCTACTACAGACGGAGGTGAATAATGAAGTATGTCCTTTACTGCAGGCTGTTTGGGCAGTAAATCTGATTTTGAAAATGCAAAACAAAACAGAAAGAGGCTGCAGTATTCTACTGCAATAACAAGCCACACATTTCAGCTAGTGTCCTATGTTCTATAGGTAAGATTTTAAGCCCTGGATCTGTGAAATACAAGCTGCCCTGGAAGATTTCCTGTCTCGTTTCTAAAAGATATGCTAGTGGTGTGACTTCAAAGAAAAGATGCATTTCCCCTGGCCTCAGCATGATTTCTCTTGGGCAGCAGAGTGGGCTTCTTGTGAGGGCATATGGACTGACACAGTCAAATGTTGATTCTTTTAGTGTGCATAGAAGGTCATGAGATAATCATACCACAGAGACAGTTTCCTCTGTTTTTTCAGGAAAATTTGCAATAAGAGCACTTTTGAGCTCTGTGCAGTACTGTAGAGGGTTTGCATAAAAAGAATCACATCCTGAATGCTGCTACTGGTAAATATTAGTATTGTGGCTATGAATACGTGATATAAACATGCATGTAGTTGAGCTGGTTGGGGTGAAGTCTTTCTGATTTAAATACTCTCTCAAGTGTGAGTGCCTGAGAAAAGTTCATTAACTTACACTCTTCCTGAGATAAGTAGATTACTTTCAATGGCATGTCAGTAAACAGGAGGTAGTGAGTAGTAGGAAGAACATGGCCTGTCTGGTTTTGCCCACATAATGAAGATTGCTAGTGGTTGTCCCATACCTTTGTAGAGTCTTTGGTGAGAACTTGATGTTAAAAGCATCAATACTTCTACAGGACAGTGACTTTACACAGAAAAGTTGTGTGGAAAATTAAATACGCTTTTGCCAGCATATATGCAGTGAGGCAAACTTAGAGACTAGCTACCAGAAATAGATGGTGGGAAGAAAAATGGGCAATTATCGGAGAATCATTAAGTTTTGAAAAGATCATTAAAATCATCTAATCCAGCCCACCCCCACCATGCCCACTGACCACATCCCTCAGTGCCACATCCACACAGTTCTTGAACACCTCCAGGGATGGTGACTGCACCACCTGCCTGGGCAGCCTGTGCCACTGCATCACTGCTCTTTCTGAAAAGAAATTAGAGGAGATTGGTGTTCTCAGATGAGCTTCTGTGATGTCTCCCCAGTTCAGTGGGGGAATAGAAGAGCAGTGGTCCAAGTTTTCTAATTTCAGAGAAATTGCATGTGATCTTATCTCATAGTGGCACTGTTTTGTAATTTGCTTTCTCCCAACAGTAGGCATTGGTACTGTGAGAGCCTAGAGGGCTTTATGTTCTGTACTAAATATTCACTAAGGATTTCTGCAGTTTATTTGCTGCTCTTTCACCGAATACCAGGTGAATGGTAGGTAGCCATAAGGGTGGGGATAATAACTTGTTTATAGTAAGAAATGTTGAACTGAAGGGAATTGCATCTGACAACACTTAATCCATGTTCCAGTGATGAAGACCTGTCATCTCTGCAGCGAAGCCACCAGCACTGTTGCTGGAGATGTTCAGGAGACTTATTTTGGTGAGCTTCATGAAGTCACACCAGAAGGGATAGGAGTGAAATACAATCAGATGCATATCCCACATTATGACCTTAAATTATCACATTTATATCTATATGGTGATTATTTGTCTTTTATTGCTACATCCTTTCTACCATCATCTTTAGCAACTGATTGCACGTATTACTGTCCTTTAGCTAATACAGTCTAAGAGAGACTGAGTCAGTTATCTGGGCGCTCCTGCTCAATGAAACTGCAAATGGCACTCAACAGTGAGCTCCCATGAGCCTGGGTGGGCCGAGGTGGCTTTGCTGCCCAAGAGACCTGATGCTCTGTGAAGGGCACAGGTGCCTGCAGGCTGGAGGAACCTGCAGCAACTTTTCACGTTGTCAAGCTGAAGCAGCACCAGTCTCCCAAGTCATTTTGGTGCATGGGGGTGATGGAAAGGCCGAGCTCCTTCAGGATGCAAAGGGCAACAGAAAGGGACCTGCTTGGGCACGTGAAAGGACAAACTTCTGCTTGCACATGGAGCATCTGAAGGAAGCATCTGCTTTTCTGCAAACCTCAGGAGATTGCCAATGTGTGATTGCGTGAACCAATGAAGGAAGGATGCCTGCTTTCAAAATCAGACTGAGTTTTGGCTACCTTCTAAATACTTTTTTTTGTGTGTTGGAAGGATTTCCTATTAGTTCAAGAAGAACTGAGCATTCTTTTCTTGCTTGTTACTAGGATTTATGTTTCAGAATATGTTCCCAGTCTTTCATTCAGTGGGAAATAGAAAAATGTCAGAAGGATCCACTGGTAAGATTTTATTTAGGGCTAGGCACAGTTTGGCACGTGTAACAATAAGTCTCTTTAAAAATCGGAGATGCCTCTAAATTTCATATGAATTCGTATGAGTGATTTCATATAAATTCAGCAAAAGGAGAAATGCAAGGCAGAGCAGTCATTTTATCCATTTGAAGATCTGCTTAGCTGATGTTGTATTTGTGATGAGCAGCAGGCAGGTAACTTGATTCTTGATTAGTCTGGAGACTTGATACAGCTTTCTATCATAAGCAGGGCACCCACGATAAATTAGAAGAATAATTCCTTCCTAGCAAATGGCTCATATGTCACCAGCAACATTTTCAGGTCTCTAAAAGGCTTCTAAGTGAAATAAGGGAGGTATGCAGGTGTTTGGAGGGTTGTGGTAGCTGATGGAGACTGTTAATGTCTTGCAGCATTTGTTTTTTGAAAGTATAATATCACTTTCCCAACTTTCCTACATCATGCACTTTTTTCTCCCCATTCCTCTTTGGTTCATATTTCTGGGATGCAAGAAAGTGATGCCTTCACAGTGAGCCTAACTTTTTGTGTAGCTAATAACGCAACCTAAAACTTCCCTCAAGTTGCATTTGCGGGTCCATAATGTCTGTGTGTAGGACAAGATCAACGTGATGGATTACTCTAGAAAGAAAACTGCTCTTAATGTCATCCTTCTAGGGATTTTCATAGCATTGAACATCCTTGGAAAATTATAACTTGGTTACACTGCTGAAAGACAATTTCTACCCATTACTACTTAAAGGGTTGGATTTCCATGGAATACTGTTTAACCTCAAGGGATAGTTTCCTATGGTAAGAAGGACAGACAGAATAGCCATATAGTAGCTAAGAAGAATGTCCTATTGTGACACTGATATTAAAAAAAATGAAAGAAGGGAGAATTTTAGTACCAAATACCATACATTTTATTATCAACAATATCACAAAACTGTTGAAGTTGTTAATTGCTGTTCTTAGTGTTCTTCATGAATTTCATCTCCTTTGCACAAGCACATAGCAAACAGTTGGGTTGGTCATACTTGTAATAGCAAACTGGGACTTCTCCATAAAATTAGAAATGGAATGTGAAATACAGGATGCCCTCGTATAAACCAATTTGACCTTGAGGCTGTATTTTGTAATCTTGTTTTCCTCGCTTCCTGTTTTTGTAGGACAGTACTCATAAGCTAGACTGAGTCATGGAGGTGGTTATGTGACGACTTTGAAGAACAGGCCTAATACTGGGGAATGCTGTAGGCTCTGTCTCCACGTTTGTTTGAACATGGGAGGTATCGGCAGGTGCTATGATTCTCTTTCCATGAAAGTCAGGTGCAGAGTAAGTAAATGGTGACTGTGTTTCTGCCCAAGAAGAAGGTGCTACACATTCAGAAGCACAGCAAGGTACTAGGAGGCTGAAGAAAGCACTTCTGCAACAGGGAATGTAGGTCATAGATGAGTGTTTTCTTTCTTTTCAAACTAGATCTGGAAATAGCTGAAACTTCAGTGTTGTGAAAGAGTTTGCATACATAATGCAAGCAAATGTGAAATAGTTCTGAGAAGGTCAGCTCAAGAATGTTTCCACTCTCTTCATAAGACATGTCTTGATATAAAGGTGAGTGCATCTTTGTGTAAGTTAGTACTTCAGAAAGAGCTGCCATAAAAATCGCGATAATAATTTTCTCAGTATGGAGAGAGGTTTTGGTCTTTAAAATCTTGAAGACTGGTATTTTGAAATGTGGAATATGAGGTAAGACATCTCAAGTCATACATGGTTAGTTTCTAAAAGTATTTAAAGAAGCATATATTTCATTTGCTACAAAAAGACATATTTTATTTGCAAAAGACACAGAACAGAGCAAGACACAGTGTATTCTGCCTTCTGTCCAGTCGAGGTTTGCAACAAGGTTCTTAACTATCTTGACCTCGAAAAAGAATATGTTGCCAGGGTTTGTAGGCTGATTACTGGAGATTTGTGCCTTCAAGATATGTTTACAGGAAATGTCTTCTGATCTACTTTGGCGCTGACAATATGCTTTGAATTAGCATTTCTTTGCAGCTCTACTGTCATGTGGTTCATCTGCAGTTGCTTGTCCTCTGCAGAAGTTCCTGCTCCTCAAATTTGCCTAAAAAACGTAAAAAGCGAAGACAGTTGTTCCTCAGCTTAGTTCTGTTAAAGGGACTTAGTTTAAATTGAAACAGCTGTCACAAGCTGTTTTGTTTTACACTTTTTCCTGTCAGAGTATTTTAGATTTTAAAAAACCGAAAACAAACAAAACAACATGTTTGTGTGATACTAATGTGCAGTTATGCTGACAGACGTGAGGTGAAGAGAAATGAGGACAAGCAACAGGAGGCAGTAACTTGTATCAGCTCAACTCCTCTCTGAGTAAGGATAAGAGCTAGCTTCTATCAAAGAAGCATTGTTTTTCTCTGCTTGACTAATGGACAAAGCCACACTTAGTGTCATGATTCAAGTACTTTTCAAAGATGTTGGCAGCGCATGTAATTCAGAAGGAGAAAGTTAGACATTCATTCCTCTCTTGAGTGATTTAGCTGCTCTTTAATGAGTGAGAAAGAAGCATAGAGAAGAAGCATAGAGAGGAAGAGAAAGCGAGGGATTTCCAGTATTTCCAGTCCTTTCTGTGTTTGTTTTGTATCAAACTTTCAGGTGATTTCTCTATAGGGAGTAGTATCACATGCTTCACACTGCAGGAAGCAGGAATAAAGGTACAGCACATTTGAGTGAGAACTGATATTCTTATCAGTTTGCACAGTAATCCTGTTTGCAAGTGCAAAGTACTGGGATGAAAATGGCTAATTATGTAATATTTCCTTACAGTGAAGGATCTGAATGGCTTTTCGTATCTGGCAGCAAGCACTAGGGTTTGAAATGCTGTCATCAATCAGTTGCAAAACGATTTCTGTTTAGTTTTAATTAAGCAAAAATACACTGCAGTCTTTGAAGAATCTTTTCCTCATCATCATCATTTCTTAATGCAGAAAACCAGACAGAACATGCCAAGAAACTGGTGCTCTAGTGTGGTAGTAGTGCATTACTACACTCAGCCATAGTCTTGATGGTACTGCAAGGCCATGTAATTTAAGAAACGAACAATGGAAGCTAAAACAAAGGGGTTTGAATCTCACCCAGTTAGACTCTTTCATAAGCAAGTGAGAGTGGCCTCTCTGGTCTCACTACCTGTGCACATACCACTGACATTCAGTTCACTTATTGCAGGGAAAGCAAGCACTTCAGTGTTTCTAAATCAGGTGCCAAAACACTACTGCAGTGCAATTAAAAATACGGTGATTTCCTCAAAGCTGAGAGCTCATAGGCAGACTAGCAATTCAGTGAAATTGAGCTGTGGTAGAATACAGCCTAAAGGAGGTGGGTACCTGCAAGAGGTGACACTGTGGTAGGATATCAGTAGGGATGGCTCACAAGCGCTACAGGAGATGCAGTATGATTTGCTTATGGCCGGTGAACTAGTCATTTTTAGTCATAGCATTTATATAAGATTTTTAGATTCATTATCATCCCATTTTCATGTCTTCATTTTAAGTGAAATGCCTTACCACGTTTACATATTCATATAAATGCCTTGAAGGTGAGTGGTGGTAAAACACATTACAGGGTTGTAACTATAGTAGCAGGTCTGTTGTGTCAGCACTTAACCTTGTGACTGTGGCTGGCTGTGACTTGCTTTGTGAGTAGCTTGTGCAGTGCCCAGGAGCTTTCACAGTATATGTCCTGCTTTTAGAATGGAAAAAGAAAAAATAACAATACTAAATGAATACATTCGTAAGTCATAAATAAGTTACAAAAGATACCAACTAGGAGCTTTATGTGCTTGCATTGAATTTACCAACTGGCAATAATTAAAATAGTAAATGACTTTGCCTTGCATATTGCATTTAACCTTGAACAAAGCTCCACGTAATATCATATGTCTCCATCCTTGTTGAGGAACTCTCCAACAGCCAGAGTAAGTTAAATGCTTTGTAGCTTCTATGGCTGTCAGTTCAGATGAGAAACGAACCTTGAATGTATTCCACTTTCACCTTGGACCATGAAAAGAGAGGTAAACTTGAGCAACTTAAAGGCCACTTCTTTGAAGAGGCTTGCTCCTGTAAAAAATCTGGATTTTCTGCTGAGTGCATAAACCATGGGACTGGAGAGTTTCCTGAGGTGTCGAGTTTAGTGTCTTGTTAAAGCAATGGCATAGCGCTTCTTTTATATAAATACCAAATTTTTCCTTGACTGAATTAGCTTTCTTGGTTGCTGTTATTTCAGTTAACAGAATTAAGATAAACATTATTTTTAAGACAAACATTATTTTAAGATAAACATTATAATTTTAAAAATTCTATTTTCACCCTTCTGGTGTTTGTCATGGTATTTCTGGAGTCCAAACTGTAAGTCGTCTCAGCCTTCATGTTTCTGAGCTTCACAGAGCTTCACTTGAATTGCTCTGGTGAGGCTGCCTTTCTGTTGCCTTCATAAGCCCTTTTTCACACAGGTTACAGACTGGTCAGTGTTCAGCCTGCAGTAGCCAGTATGTCTGACTCAGTTTCATTGCTGCTTTTTGTGCAGCTCGTTAGCTGTTAAACCCCAACAGGATATCTGCTTTTATTGTGGGTGCATTGTCTGACATTTAGATCTTTCTTCTTCACTTTTTCTCAACCATTAGAATCCCAATTTAAATCAGAAATTCTTTTTAGTCTATGTGGTTTCCTCTTAGATTTCAATGCTAGGGTATCTTTAATAGTTTGATTTGAATGTTCACAGGCACCATTGTAAGCTGACGACATAATCTTAACAACTGCATTACAAGTCTGAACACTGCTTTATTTATGAATCTCCCTTGAATTTAACATTTTAAGGACTGTTCTATTTGTGACTCATCGGTATATTTTCCTGTGAACTCAAGTTTTAGCTTTCTTAATCCTCCTGCGTATATTTATAAATCTTCCCCACTTGGATATTTTACTAGAGAAGTAGCTTTTTCCCACAGGAACAAGTTGTCTTGCCTGCTTGGTTCTAGCAGCACTGGACATATATAACACGTTGTCTAGCAGTTAAACAATTTGCCAGGGGATGTTTTAGGCCCTAAGCAACGTCAGACCTAAGGGATGGCCCTGTTGTGAAGCAGGTTGGCCTAGGAGCCTCCCAATGGCCTTCTGGCTGGGAAATCAGAACCTCTTGGTGAGGATTGGGTTCCCTCTTGAAAAGAGTTGAGCAGTGGGAAGTGAGTGAGCAGAACATTCTGGATACACTGATGTTGCTTTTTGGGGTTGAGCTTTTTTTCCATGATGTCTGGACTTGCAATATGCTGGGACATTGCAATGGGTGACTGTGACCAGCATGGGTTCAGGCAGACTCTGTTTCATTCTGACAAGGAAAAGTTCCCAGATTTTTCATGCTATTAAAATAAAGAAAAGCAAGGAAAAGATGGGTTAGGTCTGAGATAGTCACATCTGGTCTATAGCAAGAGACAGTAACCAGTAGGAGTGCATTAGAGGAAGTCTGGCTGTTGCCTTTACAAGGCTGAGGAGATCCAGAGCGCTCAGCTGGCTCCTGGCCTGCACTGTCCTGTGTCACAGCCCCTTTCCATTGGTTCATCCATACTTCGATCTCCAGTTTACTCCTTCATGCTGATCACCTGCTTTTTTGTACATTTTATTCCAGGGTTTTCTTCTAGAATGAGTGAGTTGAGGTGATCGTTCACTCTGTGAGCTGCTCTCTGCATAGAAAGAAGCGCTGGGCCAGGTTTTGTCTATGTATCTTACCCCATTCACCATCCCAATAGGTTTTGCACTATCAAGCGCCACAGCTACCCTCATGCCAGTGTGTGATATTCGTGCTCCTTGTTTACCGTTGTAAAACACTTTTCAGCAGGGTACTCCTGCTTCGTTTCAGAAAGTGGAGACCTAAAAGCACAGACCATTCCCCCTACAAAATAACGAATGTGTCCTGAGATAGGGACTGAGAAGAGACGAGGGGTGAAATGTTAGATGCTGTGTGATGGCTGCGTGCTTTGTATTTGTTTTACAATGAACTTGGCTAAGGATTCTGGACTAATTGATTTATGGGACATTTTATCCCATTCCACATTTGGTGGTAGGAGATATCTTCATTGTGCTTCTTGAAAGGGAAAAAGAATGTTAAGGTGCCTGTTGCTTAGGTGTGGCAAGTGTTCTTGATGTGGCTGAAAACAGTGTGTTCTTTGTCACAGCGAGTTTTGGTAATAAAAGGTGAAACTTTTGAACCTCTTCATCAGTGACATCTGAATTCAGACCGGGCCTGTTGGGCATGAAAATTGTTTGGGGGTCTCTGCAGAACAGAGCAGGTTCTCAGTTCAGTTGTTTGCATTCCCGTTGCCTGGAGAAACCTCTTAGGGATGGTTTTGTGATGCGTTGTTCTGGTGGCCTGGCACTGACTGCAGCTGGAAGGGGCAGGCAAAAGTTAAGAAAAACTGAGAAGCTGTGCTGGGTGAGCAAGATTGTTGCTGTGACATGAAGTAGCTTCTTTATTAAGCTTCGTGTACTGTAACTGCACTGGGTCTTTTACAAACTTAAAAGTTTCTTTAGTTAAATGCATGCTTTCATTAATATAGTTGAAGGAAGATTAATGTCACTGTCATTAAGTGTAGAAAGGTACAGCAACAGTACCTGGTTCTTTGTTCTCAGAACTGATGCAGCTTCTGTTTCCAGTGTTGGAGGAGCTACATTATGAAGTGTCAACACTACATTTTAATGAATTTAGTGATTTTTTTTTTTTCCCACTTGCTCCCATATTGTTTTTTTTAGAGTGGTTTTTTATTTTTTTTTTTCCTCCAATACTGGTCTGTTCGTTTGGATCCATTCAGTCAGAAACACTTTGTCCTTTTTTGTCTTTCAGGCTTTATTTTAAAAGAACTGGATGCCCAGGCTGAATTTCATCTCTGAAAGCTGGAGAAAGGTAATAATGGCTTTAATGATTAATACTATAATGTGTGATCATCTATGGACACTGAATACAGAAGTTCAAAAATGGAAAAAGTTAAAGGTGATAGAGCAAAAATAACTTTCTTACAAATGAGAAAGTGCTGGCAGGGTCCTGTACCTGTTATCAATGATATGCTTGTGCTGTTTTTTGTACTGTGGATACTTTATTGTATTCACCAGGGGTTTTCTGCTGTCTTTGGGTGTGTTGCCTGCAGAAGCTCAGGAAGACTGTTAGCTAGTGACAGTGTAAACTGAACACATCTTTGAACAGTTGATGTGCTTCTAAAAGTTTGTGAGATTTAAACACAGCCTGTGCTGAAGGCCAACGTTTGCAACCTGCTTCTACTGTAAGAGTGAATTGGTGGTTGTTTAGTTTTCCTCCCTTGAACACTGAGTTAGTGCAGAGGGAGTAAAGCAGATCTGCTTTTGTGGTCATTGGATATTGCTGTAGCATAGCTCGATATCCTTTAGGTTGGGAACGGAATCTCGTTGGGCCATGACATTAGTCTAGGTTTGTCAAGTGTTTCCTTCTTCACAATGTGAGCTGATTTAGGTCCTGTGTTGTGGGAGCGTGCAGAAGTTAATGCTGCATGACTAGACTGTGTGGCAAGTGTGTGTCCTGATAGGGCTCCTGTTGGCAGTAGATTCTTGTGAGGCAATGCTCTTTTCCCCTCATTCTCAAACAGAGTTCAGTGCTGGGACTCTCTTGCTTCCTGCAGGCCACAGCAGCTTTTGGTGGACTGTATGTTGACCAGCTGCACCTGACATCTGGGATTTCAGAGAATAAGAGAAGTGGTGGCACATGTGCTGGTGATGCAGCGAATCAAAGCAGGCAGCCTGCTAGGCAAATAGAGGCTGGAGGTTTCGCTGGTGCGGGAATAGGAGGCAGTGAGAAATGAAATGTCAAACTTGTGGTCTTGTGGCTGGTCGTGTGCACAAGTTGGGAGGGAACCCTCAGTCTCCTCATCACTGATATAGTGACCCCAGTATCATTTTAGAGTTAAGCATAATGAGTGTTGCCTTAGAGAACAGTTGTTACTTCTCAGAGGCATTTTTCCCAATCCTGCTAAGGGCAAACAAGCTCATTTGAAAACTTGAGCAGAGCCGGTAAATGCATGATCTCATGTAGCAGTTGTCTTCCCTGTATCAGATACATGTCTCAGTGCAGACTGACATCAGTTACAGAGAAGTCTGGAGGGGTTTATTACCAGAATTGTACCTAAATCTGGGACTGAAGCAAGCTCTGGCCTGGGTTGTTTCACTGTGGCAGAATGGAATGCAGTACATAAGATGCTTTGGGGTTTATGTGGGGACTTAATTTTTCATTACACCATGCTGAACACTTCAGTTAAGAATAGCTTGGGAGTCCAGCACGCGTTTGGTCTCAAGACATCAGGGATGAAATTGCTAGCAGCAAATTATCATTGCTAGACCCTGCAGCTAGCTTTACTGAGACTTAAAAGGAATTGCAGTAATACCAGTCATTCATGCCATCTTTATTTCTTCTATTAGCCATTGTCTGCATGGGGAAAGATATGCCTGGGGCAATCCTGCATCTCCGTCCTGTTCAGTGCAGCTTCTTACAGCATTTTCATTCTTCTCCAAGACAACTATGCCTTGTCCCCTGTGGGTTCTGTCTTCACACTCTCAAAGAAATCTGTGACAATAGCAGAAAAAAAACAGCATTTAGGGCTCCCCTTCAGGGACAGCACATCATCCTAATTAAGCATTTCTCAAAAGTGGTCCTGGCAGTGCAATTAATTCCATGTAGACAGATCCCACAACTCATTTGAAGCATTGTGTTAGATTAGATCCAAAGAAAAAATATGAAAAAAAGAAAAGAGAATGTCACCCGCTTCTGTTTGCGTGCTTGCTTGGTGTTTGGTGCATGTTTTCTTTGAATTAACTTGGATTCAGTGGCTTCTTCAGTAAGAGTCAAGCTCAGTGCTGTGTATATCATGCTCCACATAGTTCTTTTGGTTGTGCTGCCTCCTTAACGTGCTTGCCTGAGACATAAATTATTTCCAGTGGTACCCCTGTTAGGTAACAGTTTTTGCTTTCTCTTCAGTCAGTGTCTGGGAGAGCAACTACTAAAGGTGTACCCTGGTAATGCATATAGTGGCCTATGTGACTAATGGACAAACTGCATGAGTGACTGACTAGGGAGAGATAATTGTCAAGAAGATTGCTGTGCCAGTAATGGTAGTTAGTTTTTACTGCAGTTTTACTCTCTGCTTTTGCTGTGTTTTGTTTTCTAGCAGAAACTAGTTTCTGCTAGAAAACAAAATGGACACTGAATACAGAAGTTCAAAAATGGAAAAAGTTAAAGGGGTCTGTTAGAAACAAACCCATTAGTTTGTTCATTCTCCTGTTTTTTCCTTCTTGCTGGCTTGTAGATTACATTGAGATGCAGAGCAGCTGCCTTGTGTGAATACATGGGTGTGTTAAATGCACAGTGATCATGCTTTGTGGGCCATCATGTTCATCATCCTCTTGTTAGGGATAAATCAATTGAGTATGTGGTGACTGATTGGTACGTATAATTGCAGTAACTATTTGTGCAGTTACTACGTAATACAAGGCACTTGGCCTTTTAATAATGTTCTACATTACATTAAGTGTTTTTCTATCTGACTGTTGATTCTAGTCTGAAGAATTAATCATGACTTTAGCAGTGCAGGCAGAGACAAAGGCCTGGGTCTGAATAATGTACTAAATGAAGGCATAATCAGATTGAGTAGAGCCTGAACGCAAAGAGAAAGATGAAAAAAAGGGGTTAGAGGACAAGAAGATACACAGCTAATGAGAATGTCTGTAGAGGGCAGAGACTTTGGGAGAAGCAGCTTAATTTCAAGCGTTTTCTGAAGAATACAATAATTTGTAGGTTATTACTTTGTTTCTTTATTAGGGGAACTTTTGTGTCTTTTCACAGGTATTTAACCTACAACATGTTCTCTGCAAGCACAAAATAAATTAGGGGCAGTCTGGAATTAAATGCCACCGTTATATCCAGGCATTACAATGTTTGGAACATTATTCTTTCCAAGTTTACATTCAATTCAATAACATACTAATTTTATCCCTTTGCTTGTACTTTATTTATAAAGTTATTACAGTATTACAAAATTTCCAGTACCTAATTATTAATAACCTCAGCATTATCCTTGGGAAATGCTTAGATGAGCTACATAAAAATCTCTGTGAGCATTTCAGGACTCACTCTTTCACTAAGACATGCTGAGGGAATAGCACTTAATCCAAACCATCTAACCCATACCTCAAGATAATTTCCCAGCATACTGCTTTTGTTCTTGTAAACTTTGTGAGTGGATCATTTCCACTTTTCACTTGTGGAGCTTCCAAGAAGTCAGGTTAATAATAAAACCTGCATCTGGAAAAATCTTAACTTTTCTACTGATTTCAGTAGGACCATACCTTATAGTTACAGTGTGCTCTTGTGCTGAGTTACCGTGCTGAACTAGTTTATTGAGGTGCCCTGTAAGTATAAATTTAGACAGAATCCATGCTGGCCTTTTCACAAGGAATCTTAACCAGCTGAACATTATGGCATGTATAGTCAGCTACAAACCCATTTTAAAGAGGCAGTGTGTATGACTCAGTTCTCCTGTTTGAAGATCAAATCAATAACTAGGTGTCTGACCGGCCAAGGCATCTGTAGAATTCATGTCCAGGTTGTCTGAAGGAGACAAGGTATTCGTACTTTTAACAGGATGATTGATCATTAACAGGATGATTACTTGCAGCTTAAGAGATAAATAGACCAATTTGGGTCAAAAAGAGAACTTAAAATTGTAGACTAAGTGAAAGAGTTTTGTGTGTTTAAGGTACTTATATATATATATATAGCACATGTTCAGCAAGGTGTATGGTGAGCAAATAGAGATACAAAAGTGCTAAAGGAACTCTCATATAGAAAACAATGGTTCATACATTCTATTGGGCAATTTTCTTGAATGGTATGAAGTATTTATCCTCGTAAAAAGCTTTTAAATTTTATCTGGAAAAGTACACCTCTACACAACAACTTATCTGGATCTAAGATGCTTGAGACACCCAGTGAATCAAGAAGTCTACGTGAATGCATTTAACAGTTTGTGAATGTAAGAAATTGTCCTAAATGGTTGAAGTTTATGGTACTTTTCACCCTATGTAGAGGCTTATGTAGCACAAATTTGCACAGTTTTTGCATACCAAGTTAAACAAGGGCCATAGCTATGTTTTGCTTTGCTTCTTCTCACTTGAGGTCTCAGATATCAAAAAGTCTTGGATATTTCACTGATAATTTCACATAACTCTGTAATCTCAGAAGAAGCAGACATTTTTGAATCTTGACTATTTTTAAAGAATTCAAACTTTCTGGCTATCACAGTGACGTGCAAAGTTGCCATGTAATCAGGAATTTCTTAATGGTACCTATTTAATGGATAATTAAAATATAGCTCAGCTACTAAGATTTAAAAGGACTTTTATAACTTTATATTACTGAATATAATACGTAGCTGTAAGAAAACTGAAAATGCAGTGTAGGCAACTTCAGAGTTCTTAACTTGACCTTAATAAACTTAGAGAAGACTTGAAGGAATTAATAATTAAAGACATGGAAAGTGAATAGAAAGACGATGAAACACAATCTATTTTCCAGAGATAGGTCGTGTCAGACTGACCTAACATCTTTTTTTTAATAAGAAGATAGGTTTGCTTGAAAAAGAAAACTGTACTAGAACTGGTCTCTCTGGATTCTACTGAGGCATTTAGGATGGTGCAGTTTTGAAATTGTTGTTTAAGATAGAGGAGGGTTAGTTGAGTATAAGAGCTATGAACTCAAGCAAAGAAGTGCTACAAAGAAAAGGGGAGACAGCTGGAGGTCGATAAGTAAAATGAATTAGTTATAAAATGAAGTTAATTGACTTTCTCAAAAAACCCTCAAGGTTTCTCAAAACTTCTTTTTCTTTTTAAAGTTGATGTTGTTATGATATTATATTAAAAGCAGGCTGTTGAAACTTCCTGATGGGAGGAGGGCATTCATTTCCTGTGCACTACTTTAAATGAAGTGATTGTACAGGAACAATTAATTTTACAATTTGTAGTAATGAAGGGATGGAATTCAACATAGCAAAGTATCAGGCCATACACTGACAGGAATTCACTTTACTGAGTCTAACCTTGGTGTCAAAATTAGCAATCTAATCTCTTATATAATCAGTGGAAGGGGGCAGATTTTTAATTAGGCACCAAACTCCCACTTTTCTCTCTTGACTGTTAACAGGCACCTGACTGGCATTTGTGCTGAATGCCTGAAATTGGATGGTGCTACAGCCTCAGCTTAGGAAGTAATGCAAGACCCTTTTCCTGTGAGCAGGAAGTTCAGCAGCTGAAAACCTTAAAGGAGAAAGGTCTGTGTGAGTGTAAGCGGGTTAGGGTTATTGCACTCCAAAAACTTCACAGAATCACAGAATTGTAGGGGTGGGAAGGGACCTCCAGAGATCATCGAGTCCAACCCCCCTGCCAAAGCAGGTTCCCTACAGCAGGTCACACAAGTAGGCATCCAGGCAGGTCTTGAACATCTCCAGAGAAGGAGATGAGCTTGAGCTCATCATGTAACAGATGTGGAGGAGGGCTACAGGGATGATTAAAGGAATGATGTTACAAGAGGAGTCTGAAACAGCTGTGTTGGAAATGTCAGGAAGGGTAGGAAAATGTGAATTTTAATTGCTCCAGCTGTGTAGCTGGAATAACGAGGAGCTTGGGATTGTGACTAACATCAGCTAGATGATAACAAGCAGGATGTCTGTAGTACACCAGAGGACTGATGGCAGTCTGTATAACAGCATCATATTGTAGAAAGGCACTAACACAGAAACAGAAGTGTGCAAATACATGCTTTAGAGAAAATGTGAACTACGTGTAGGTAAGATATTTAACCAGTGTAGGTATGTGTATCGATAATCCCATAGTATCAGACAGAATTCTTGATTTATTTTTAAGGAGAAGCTTGAAGATTTATGAAGGACAATTATTGCTTGGGTTCTTCAGATTGCTTGTGGAAGCAATGATAATGTGAGGACGGTTTGACTAGATGATCTTGTAGGTCCTTTCCAACCTTGTGATCCTATGATTGTATGATTTAGGCTGTTTGGCAGCTTGTGCTTTTAATCATTAGTATATAGTGTGAGATTTGCTGCCTTCTCTGTTGCCCTGTGTTACCTGTAGTGCACAGGGAAACTTGTGTAATAAGTTGACATCAAGAAAATTTGTAGGGCTGGACAAAGGTATGTAAGTTTAGCCTGTGGTAAAGATGCCTTTAGAGGCAGATTGTTGGGCAGCAACTCATGACAAGTGGAAGAAGAGCTTGCTCTGTAGTGAAAATGGTGGTTGAAGATCCCTGATGTGTCTGTAGTGACAGATGACGGGTGCAGTACTTACAGTCAGTGACAGCCGCTGCCCCAAATACCTCCTTAGTCTGACAAATGCTTGAATTTGCAACTGTCTGCTGGTGAAAAAGTGCTTGTGGCTTAGATGCTAGTTTGTCTCAGCACCAGGGTCAAAACGGAGCTGAATTCTTTGAGTAAGGGTGAGTAATGCACTTTCTGCTGTTGCAAATACTGAGCTATTCAGCATGCATTGATCAGCAATTAGGACATCGATCCAGTCATTCTTTAGCAGGATTATCCGTAAGATAGCTGGAGAGAAATGCCACAGCAAGAAGCCTTTTAAATGTACTTCTGGCAACACTGTTTAGTTCTCCAGTTACGTGTTTATTAATAAGTGCTTAGCTTGTGTTTTTTGAGGCTTTTAAGTGCCTAGAAGAATGTCAGGAGAGAATAGTGCAACTTCTCTTATTTTTTCTTTTCTGCTTCCTAATTAATCATTACATGCTGGTGCCGAGTAGTTATTGTTCTGTGGAAGAAACAATTGTGTGATGATCTCACAGTCCTTACTTGGAGAATTGCCACAGTAAAGAAAAAACACTGTTTATGAACTGAATTGTTAATAGTTTGAAAGGGGAGTGTTCTGCTGGAAATACAGAGCTTGGAATGATGATCCAAGAGGGTAGAAAGCAAAGGGAGAGGACTGAGAAGACAAGCCTTAAAATGTGAGTGCTTTTTCAGAGTTGCCGTTCTATTAGAGTTGAGGTCAACTCCCTTAGATTTAGAATCTGTGTCCCACTTTGGGTTTAACCTTTTTTCTCTATTCTGGGTTTTATTTAGCTCTGAGACACGTTTTGCTGGCTATTAAACATTCCACTTCTAATTCGAAGATCTGTCTTAGCCTTTCCCTGAATGTGGGTACTCAGAGCATCTCAGGCTTGCATGGCTGTCACTTGTAGGATTTCCACATAAAAGAGCATCACTTGAACGTTTCTGGAGGAGGAAAATATGATCATGATTGTTGTTTCATTACATGATCATGAGAAAGATCTGCTTTTAGGATTCAGGAAAAGGGCTTCTCACATTCCTGTTGAAGAGTGAGAGAGAGGATTTTGCAGTAAACCTTTCTTTCCCATCGCAATTAGGTTGTTTGTATGTTTTGGTTTTTGTAATAGTAATGGTGTTTTTATTTGGCATGGGGGGCGGGGGGGGGAGGCTGGCTAACATGAACAGAAACAAAGAGATAAAAACAGAAGTCCAGAAGTCTTGTCAAGTTTGGAATACTTCCCAGGCTTGCCCCAAGACTTCTGTAGATCACTATTAAATGTGAGATGTTGGAAGACTAATTTAATCTCACTTCATACTCTATAATGATAAATACTTAAAAATCAGAAAGAACTCCTTTCTGAAGGTTCATGTTCCTCTATACAGTTCTAACTGGCTGTCTGTTTTGCTTAATATTGGTACAGTTCAGTGAAGTGTATCCCATCCACAGAGTATACACCTTGCTTAACCTTTCATGGGATGTTTATTCACAGTAAACGTTGTCCAGATGGCTTGTTCACACAGATCCAAGCATGTATAAAAACTGAAATATTTTCATGTAATTAAACAGACCCTCTGTGAACTATATCTCTGTTATACTGTATGCACTATGAACAAGGAGGTTGTTGCAACTTATGTGGCTCTTTCTCATGTTGTTTTTAATAGTATGTTTTCCGTTTAGATGGACTGTATGTTATAAAAACTAAAAATAAAGTATGCTGAAATATTTGGGGGGGGGAGGGGGGGTTTAAGGCAAGTATGACAGGCAGAGAATATCAAATGTGTTTATGCTAATTCTACTTTGAAATGAAAATATATCAATTTGGGAATAATTATGTACAAGATTGTTTTGTTTTTTCCATATTAAAAAAAAGTCTGAAGACAATTCCCATTAGACTTCAACCCTAGAAAAGCTTAGAACACATAGATGAAGGAGTCTGAATGGTATATTATGGCTCAGGCCTCTGTGAGAGCGTGGTTGTCCTTGAAAGAATTTTAGAAATACACTGTCTGAAATTATACTTCAGTGTTGACTTTTGTGCCCATGCACAAAACGAATGAGCAAACGAAGACAAAGATTTAAAAAGCACTACTCAGCTGTTAACACCAAGCTATGTTGAGTGGAATATTTGAAGACTGATCTCAAGTTTCTGCGAGGAAGTGTTTTTGCTGTGATTGTACTTGTTCACTTTGGTGGTTGACTTTCCTTTAGTCAGATGTGCTGTGATTTTGATAAGGTGATTTTTGGAGCTGTCCCAGGCAATTGCTTAATATTTTCAAACATTCAAAGTAGAGATGTTGAGAGAGCCCGTTGTGTGGAATAAAATCCAGCGGGGTAAACCTACAGGTTTGGTAGACCGTCTTGCAAACACATCTTATAATGGGGTTTCTACCACTTCACTTCGGAGCTTCATCCAGGAATGAAGAGATTTCCACCTCGAGGTATGGAAATCCTTCCTTACAGAAATGAAATCACTTCTTTAGGAAAGAAAAAAAGAATGGTAAAAACAAAGTTGAAATTATGGCAAATAAGTGATTCAGATACTATAGAGTTTATCAGGTTGGAAAAGATCTTCAAGGTCATCAAGTCCAATCAGCTGACCATACTACCCTGACTCCAACAACCCTCCACTAAATCATGTCCCTGAGCACCACATCCAAACGGATTTTAAACACATCCAGGGATGGTGACTCACCCACCTCCCTGGGGAGCCTATTCCAGTGCTTCACAACCCTTTCTGTACAGAAGTGTTTCCTGATATCCAGCCTAAACTTCCCCTGGTGCAACTTGAGGCCATATCCCCTCGTCCTGTCACCAGAGAGAAGAGACCATGGTAATAACCATGGTATCATGGCAAGAATCTCTTTGTAATAGGAATACAGAAAAGATAGTAAACAGTCAGACTTCATTCAATTAGGCCTGGTACTGTATTCTGCAGCAATGGCCGATGTTTTATGTAATGTTACCCACTGTGAGAAAACACTTTCTGATAATGTATCTGTATAAGTAGTTTAGTTTGGATCTGACTGTAATTTCTTGGATGTTTTTTGAGATTTTAGCAGATACTGCTGTTTTCACACGCCAGTCTATGATGGTTTAAGCTTGACAAAGAATTGCAGTGGTCAGCAATATGAGTGATTTTGATATTTTCATTGTTAGTGAAAAAATGTTAGAACAGCTTTTATTTGTTACCATTTCACATTTTATAGGCTATAGAAATTAGAACTAAGGAAAAGAGAAATTAGAGCTTAGGGGTAGGAAGTAATGCAAAGTACTCCATATCAACTGATACACCCTCAAACAGATGAGTTCTTTGCTAGTTCCAGGGTGAATTCTGTAGCAGAAAGCTGAAAATGACTGTTAAAGAGAAATTCTAAAGCAATATCTTTTATAAACGTTTCAGATGAGAGGTAGCATTGCATTTCTGAATTGCAAATTTTAATGTTCTAGAGTTTATTTATTTCTGTAGTACTTCTCTATGAATCAACTTTAACATCCATATGCTATAATGGGAAGAAAAGCCTTTTCTATTTTGGATTCATAAATATGACAAGACTTTGTTTTGCATGGTGCTTGTTGGTGCATTTGTCCTAAGACAGACAATGGGTTATATGTGTTAACCCATTTCTGTTGGTGGGTTGTCCTAAAGTCAAATAAAATTGACATGCCATCTTTTATTTCTTTTAAAAGGAAAATAGGAGTAGAGAGGTTCTTAGATAGTATTTGATGTCCCCCGGCCCCCCCCCAGAGGAAAGCAAAACTTTTTGAGGACTGATTTTTCAAGAAGGCAGCTCTGGGAGCAGTGGTTATAGAACCTGTTGGACAAAACAGCCGCCTGCAGCTCAAGATTGAGTGGGCTCATGTGGCTGTATTTTACCATGAAAGTTGGTATTTGTTGGTATTTTTTATGCTTTATGGAAAAATGTGCATAGTGGTACTCCAGATTATTTGCAATTGAGAGCTTGAATATCTTGTTGTAAAGGGAAGAGACAGCACAGACAAAATATTTCTTATGACTTTTCTTCAAGTCTTACAAAATTAAAGCAGCTTGCAGTTGGTCTTGTTTAAAAACTGCTTTTTCTCCTTCCCCAGAAGCACCAAAAAGTACCAGTAAGTACTTGGCATTCGTAACAAGACATCTTTTATTAGATTAGACAAAATAAGTCTACTAAATAGGAACATCACAGAATAGTCTATGGCCAGCTGCATCTGTAAGCAGCAGAGACAATACCAACATATTGTAACTTAATGTTTTAGCTCTGAAATCATTTCACACAAAAGGCATGCTATCTTCTGTTTGGAGGTTGTTTTCCATGCTAGTGATCAAAAAGGAAAATCTCAGCATGGGAGCCAAAAAGACTGTTCTTGTGAAGGTGCTGAAAAACAGACACGGCATTTAGCACACAGTCATCTTGCCCAGGACTGGGAAAAAAGTCAAGTAGACTGTAAACTATTGACTCTTGAAGTCTGCTTTGTTATCTTGGCCAAATAAAGAATCCTTTTCTAATATGACAGATTAGATTGGGAAAATCCATTTAACTAATTCTGACCAAACTCTTGTGTTGCTTATGCAAGAGTGATTTGTGGGTGTCACTGCAAAGGAAAATAGAGTATGCTTTGTATGTGTTATCTTGTCATCACCATTACCCGCTCTCAGGTAGAAGAGGCAGATGGAGCTGCAGTTTCATGATGTTTCCTGTTACACTTGCTTAACTGCAAGCAAAGCTGTCCATTTGTGTAGTAGTAGTACCAGTTTAAAAACTGAAATGTTAACAGATATCTTAATGTTCAGATTAACTTAACAGTACAGCCAGACTTGTGTACTTTCTCATCTCTTTTAGCTCTGCTCCATTTATGAGTTTGGAGTTCATAGTATCAGTCATTTCAATTCGCTGCACAGTTTAGTGGGGTTTAGGTCGTTTAAACATTTGTAATTCAGTGGAATCACACAGAGCAACATTGTGGTGCCTTTATTGTGAAAGGAGATTGCATACCGAAGGTCATAAAGAACTCTGATAATTTCACCTGCAAGGCAATAGTGTGATTCTGTAGCTCACTGTGTGTGCAGTTGTCCTTAAAATCTTGAGGGCTTTTCGGAATGCAGGACTTAAAGAGTGCTCAAGTTTGTTGAATGCATGCTGATACTGATGTTTCTGCATCATCCATTGTAGCTTGAATTTCCACAGGAATTTGATACTGTTATTGATTCAGTATTAAAAGACCTGATGGGCTCAGGTAAAGCGGTGGTGGCATGTGTCTCAACCAGAGATGCCTGGCTTCACTCCTTATAGGTGATGCCAGACTCTGCTTGTTTTTTAACTCACTTTGTTAGCAAATTATTCTTTTATTTTATTTTTTTATACCTCACTAAGGACTATTTATCATGTAGGGTTTTAGTTGCACTTTGTATTTTCTTTGCTTGAAAAGATGATTTTTTTTTCTTCATAATCGAATTAAGAAGTTATTATTAGACTTTCCCTTTTCAGAACTGGAAAATGCCCACAAAGGTTTTGCTCACACTTTCCGAATATAAATTTACTTCTAGATTGAGAACAAACATGGAAAAATTTTGAATGTTAAGTGAGTAATTTGTGTAGTTCTGAGCATATGGAAATAATGTAAAATGAAAAAATTACGATTTGGAAATCATAGTTGTCCAGTTCTAATAATTTGTAAGGTGGTGGTTTTACATTGTCTGTCAACTGTGCAAATAAGTTCATGAGAAGTAATTAAGGAAAGTAAACTTACTGTCAGTAGCTTTAAATCAGCTGATGCTGAAGAATTGTTTGACTGGAATGTTTTCCAAACAAAACCATCAGAACACTTTTTTTTCCCCTCCATTTCTGTTTATTCACATGATTGAACAGATCTATAAAAGTGACCGTATTGGATGATGCTAATAGGTTTTCTACGCTTCCAACAGCTACTTCATTTACTGTATTTTTACATATCTAATAACAGTATTTGAATAACTTTGTATGTAAAAGCTTTATTAAAATAATTATTATGACTTTATTCATCTGTATGCTGTTTTATAATTTGTATTTAAGTTAAAAATATAAGAAAGATGTTAAACTATTGTAGAGTGTCCAAAGGGGGGTTATGAAGTCTGTCTTGTTTCACCTCTGCATTCCACTACTCTTCCACTCAAATCCTCTCTAGCCAAACGTTTGATCACCCAGGCAGTATTGATCCAGTGGTAAACTAAATGAGAGAATGATCTGCTCTAAAACTAACCCCCGAAAAGCCTGGCCAGCTTTCAGCTTTCCTGCTCACTGTGTGGATATGCAAAATCCTGCTTTGGCACAAAGAGAGATGAAGCAATTGAAGGAACTGGGGCTGTTTAGCCTGGGAAAGAGGAGGCCGAGGGGAGACCTTATTGCTCTCTTCCAGTACCTGAAAGATGCTTGCAGCGAGAGCAGAGTTGGTCTCTTCTCACTGGTGACAGGACAAGGGGATATGGCCTCAAGTTGCACCAGGGGAAGTTTAGGCTGGATATCAGGAAACACTTCTGTACAGAAAGGGTTGTTAAGCACTGGAATAGGCTCCCCAGGGAGGTGGGTGAGTCACCATCCCTGGATGTGTTTAAAATCTGTTTGGATGTGGTGCTCAGGGACATGATTTAGTGGAGGGTTGTTGGAGTCAGGGTAGTATGGTCAGCTGATTGGACTTGATGACCTTGAAGATCTTTTCCAACCTGATAAATTCTATGATTTTCAGGAAGTTTTCAAGTCAGAAACAATTGAGAACTATTGATGAATTTAATGATCTTCCATTTCATTTTGTAATATTACTATCTGATTTCACTTCTCATGGAAATTAACCTTTTTGTTAGATAAAGAATTTTTGGCTGTTTCCAACAACCAGTCCCAGTTTTTCCCAGTTTTTATTTTAAGTCAGGCAGTAACACAGTTAAAAAGTTGTAGTTCTATGATGTGATGCATTATAATTCACAGTGATATCACTGCGAGCAGGCAATCATTTTGTGCTTCTGATGGAAGCAAGTGAATTGTGCTTGGAGTGTAGATGTTATCCCAGCAATCACAAACTGTCCTGACACTGTTATGTCTAGCTCTCATTTTTAAATCATAGGTCCTTAAGGACTCTTTAATTGAAGCTGCAGAAATGAGATCTTCATGACTTAAAATGGCTGGGAACTCAGTAAAATTAGTGCTCCAAAAATTTATCTCCAGAAAGAAAAGATTTCTCTCCAAAAATACAGGAAGTCAACAGCATCTGTTGGTGCAGGTAAAGTGTGAAGAATGGCATTAAATTCCATGTGGGCTCTTTATACTCAAATCCTTTATACGAACAAAGATTAAGTGCACTTATATCTAAAGCCCAAAAGCTCTTGTTGATATAAACAAAATCTTTGCAGTCTAATCCATGAATCATTACTTTTCCAATTTGAGTAATAACAATCAAATAAACGCTTAATAGAGTTGAAATGATTGAACACGCACTGTGCCTACCTCTTTTTTCTTCTTTAGTGCCCGCCCTGTGTGTACTTCTCAAGACATCTGTTACCATACCAGGCCTGTATTTTTCCACACAGCATCGTCATTTCAGAGTTGTAAAATCATGATGGCACCATGCAAAGATAAACAGAAGTAAAAACAGTCAATCAGACATCTGGGTGATTAGAGAAAGTGTTGTGAGAGCTACACTAAGTTAAAACAAAGTTGCAAGCGGGTTAAGAAGAGTTCAGACAAAGCAAGCCTGAAAAGCCCACATCCTCAGGCCTCGCAGCCCCCCACAAAGCTAATGGATAGTTGCTAGTGCTGGCTGTACCCTGTCACCGGGCTACAGGATGACAGCATTCAAAGTGCATTCAAAGCATTCTAAGTGAGCTCTGGTAACACACAAGCTGTCATGGTGCTGGTGAGAGTGAAGCGTGGAAGTCTAGTTGTGATCAGAGCACTCCTATAGTGCTTGACTCCTAAGTCTGGGAATACACACTTCACAAATCCTAGCCCTGCTCATTATGTTGTTTTCTCTATCTCTTTCACTGCCTACTCTCAGAGGGGACTGCGGGTTTAGTTAACCTTTTGCTCCCAGCCAGTCTTTGTACTCATCTTTTGGTCCTCCTCTTTCGCCAGAGGGTATTGCCTCTCCAGTCTCCTAACCTGCTGCTGAAAGCACTTTTGATTAGATGGAGGACTGTGAACTAATGTAGCTGAAATGCAGATACCAGCGCTCATCTGTCCCAGAAGAGCAAGGCAGGAAACTGTGGGCAGAAGCATCATCCCTGGTGCCTTACCTTGGAGAGTTGACTGCTGAGCTTGGCAACATGCTTATGAATTTCTGAGAAAGTGTGGTGGGAGGAAGACAGTAACTCTGAGGCACCTGGAGTGAGCAGGAGAAACTGGCATCACTGTTGCTAGCCTTCAGCATCAGAAAGTCGTGAGGGTGACTTATTCATGAACTTAAAGAGAAGTAAATAATTTGGGATGCATCTTTTACATTTCCAGACTTTTCTGCATTTGTGAGAAGCTTGTCCCAGAAAAAGTAAGATTCTGATCAACTTGGCCTGTAGTAACGTGTCTGTTTTGTAAGGCGTGTTAGTGCTTGGAGAATTGACAAAACGATGACATTTAAGCTCATATTTTCAAGTACTGAATGCTGCAAGAATATTTGCCCTTTGTCCTCACATAACATTTGTATCTTTTTGTGGCTGTTGCTAGCATTCCTGCTGAAATTATCATTTCTTTTTTAAAGTAGTCTTCTGTTTACTGTCCTCTATATCGCATCAGTTCTGAAGACCGATCAGTAGCAGCTGCTGAAAACGTACCAGTCAGTGGAGGCTACAGTTATTTGAAAATTGTTTTAAAAAACCCTGGGCCCCAGAAGTGTGAAATCCATGGCTATAGGGTGTAGGAGGCCTATTTTTTCTCTAAATTTTTGTTTGAAATGTTTATTATGTTTGGTCTGTCAGTGGATGGGAGTGAAAAAGAAGAATGTTGTTACAACAGAGCTAAAAAGATGTTGCACAGGACGTGCTACAGCTACTCAAGAATTTACTGTCCTCTCATGTTGAAAAGACTGCTTTAGTCTGTACTGCATAGGAATGAGGAGATACGCATTTCCTAAGCAATTAAATGTATTTGTATGTTAGTTTTCTCTGTTCACAGGCTTTCAGATGTTTGTTGATTTTACACATTAAAACAATCTGAGTAGCCGTGATGATAGTCTTTTCAAACTTTGTCTTTTCTCTTTTACAAGTAGCATCATAATGTCTTCTGCAAGGTATTTATTTGCTATAATAGCTCATCACACCTCGACAGAGAGTGTATTTCAGTATTATTTCAGTAAGGCTGATGTTCAAAGCCAGAAAGCCTCCTGGAAATTTTCACAACTGGAGGACAATAGGTGAAGTATGGTATTCTAGTAGAAAGCTGCTGATCTCACAGTTATTTATAATCAAATCCATAGAAATATTTCAAAGATATTTGGTCTGATTTTTGTAAGGCTGCTTCAAGGACACATGAGCCACTTATGCTCTATTTTTTTGTAGGTCACATGCTTTACTCCAGTTTGTGTTACTCATTTAGGCCTCTTACATCAGTCAAATATGGCAGGTTTCAGTATATTCCAAATATTTTTCCAGTATGTTTTAAAAATGGTCTATGTCTGTCAGTATACGTCTTTTCCACACAGTTGTTTTTCAGTAGCTCTGCTGGAAGTTAAGAATCCATTTAGTGAACTATGGTTGGGTCCTGGTGGCAACAGTTGAGCTCATGTTTGACACAGACTTTGATTTTTGCAAATGTGGAGGAACGTATCTTCTCTTCAAATTGGTATGCAAGTAATTCTGCATTAAAAATATATAGGCAAATAAGTTGGTCAGCAAATTTAAATGTGTTCCTGATTTCTATGAACAATTTCACTGGGCCTTGCTTATATCTTCCTATTTCTTTTTTCTTACCTTTCTAACTTCTAGAGCTTCTGACAACACGATCACTGACATGAAACTATTGTTGTTGAAGTATGGAAGTATTTGTTTCTTGGAAATTTCAGTTTTGACCTGTTGGGGTTTTCTGAAAATCATCAGTGGTGCCCTTGCCTGTGACCTGGAGTGGGCAGGTGGTCACGTTCTGTGACCTCTGAAAAGTTGCTTCTGGGTTTGATGGAAAATGAAACTTTCTTTTGTGAAAGAGAGATGTCTGCAGCTGTTCCTTACCTACATAGTACAAAGGCGTAGACAAATTGCTGTGCCTCTGACCCTGTCACTTCCTTTCACTCTTCCTCTTCTCATTACTCTTGATGAGAATGCAGCTGCAGTAATGATGTTGTGAAGGATGGGGGAGGATGTGTGCGTGGAGGAATAGGGTCATACATCTGCGTTGGCTGAGCCAGAGCATGCCTGCTGTGTTGGGGCCTGCAGATGGAGGATAACGTTGTCCCTTTAGATGTCCCTGAGTCTCTTCCTGCTCCTTCCCCAGTGCCTGTGCTCCTGGATCAGTTTTGAATATGTAACAGCGGTATCTTGCTCAAGGCCAGCTTAGAGAGATAGGTGCATGTTTTTCAGTCAACTTTTTCACTCCATGTAACCCCAAGTCCTATGAATTGCTGAGAATTAAACAGCTCTGCTTTCTATTCTTCAGAGCTGTTCTACTTGTTGGCTGCAATCTCCTCAACTTACATTTGCCTTTATCTGGCTGGTAGAGGACCCTGCAGTTTCTCTCAGAGAGTACTTCTGCTTGCTGTAGTCCCCTTCCCAGACAGACACAGGATATACCAGGAGTTTCTGGTTCCTTTCTGTAGACCCAAAAGTATGTAGTTCAGCCAGGGTCCGTTGTATTTTCACTTCTGGCTTGCTTCTCTTATGTTTTTTTTTGTTTTTGTTTTTGTGATAGAATTGCTGTGCTTTTTTCATGCTGTTTAATCCCACAGCAGACCCATGCTGTGCTTGGATTTCACCTCTGTGTAGCTTCCCTCTGCTCTTCAAAGCAGAAACTGAGGCGGACATTCTGACTGCCTTCTCTATGGTTTCTCATCACAGTTTAAATGAGAAAGCAAACCAAATCTTGAGGGTCTTTGGCCCAACTCCTAGGAATCTGGACAGGATTTTCTGGATCAGTTTGAAGTCTCTGTCAGTGCCAGCAAATTAGAAGTCTCTGCATGCTGTTCTAAATAGATTTTCAAGGAATGTATGACGAAAAACTGGCAGGACACCAAAGCAGCTGTTGCGCACACACCCCTTCCTCTGTTGTGTCTTAGAGGGTCGTCTCACTGCTAACCCACAGGGTAGTGAAAAAGAATTGCTATCACTGTGGCAGCTGTTCCAGCGAGGTGTTGAAGTGAGAACTGTGGTGGGAAGTGCAGCCTATTGCTGGAGCGTGTGGAGCTGGGGTGGTTATGCGTTCAAGCTGCCAGCATCCCACCACTTGGAAGAAGGAGTTGTTTATGTGACTGCAGAAACAAATCCAGGGTACAGTCTTGAAGTCAGCATCTTGGCCTCTCCCACACCAATTTGGGAAGATTGGGGTAAACAAGCAAATCATTTTGTTCTTCAGGAAAAATAAATGAAAGCAGCACAAACGAAATAGGTATCTGGAAGCAAACAAGAATTATCTCATTAGAAAAAACATACAAAATTGTTGCCATTAATTATTGTCTAGGAATGCACAGTATAAGAAAAAATATGTATCAGAAATACACACACAAACCACGATTTAGAAGTACAAAACAAATGTTGATGGAGAGTTGTGCATCAACAGATTTGTGTTAGTCGCATCAGTCTCCAGTTTTGCTATGCTGCATCAATCCTGATAATAACCTTGTGGACTGTGACTCCCACACGAAAATTTATTTCACATTTTCTAAATACATGATGCTGTGTCATGTCCTGTATCAATTAATTATGTCATATTGAAAATAAGAGAAATAATTCACAGATTTCTGGTTTGCTCCCTGCTGCTGCTATGTATTTTTAATTTACATAGATGTTTCAAACAGTGAGTTAGAAATCACAGCGTATCAGAGAAATGCTGCATAAAAATTAGGAGTGCTTGGGAGATTTCCTGCGTGCTTGTGACCTTGTGGGTGAAGTATTTTTGTCTAACTAGGAGAAAGTAATGTAAGGAAAGTGAACTGACGTTTAGTCTGTGATCCCAAACACAGTCCTATTGCACAGATGAAGCTCAATGTAACCCAGTGGTTTCGGAGCAGAATGTCAGATCTGATTACCCAGATAGAGAACAATGCTAAATGTAGTTCATCTTGCGATTCCCAATTGTTTCAACCAGAATAAACTGGTTTTAAGTAGTGCTACATCAGTCTGGGAAGGGGTTATGTGTTATAGATAGGTGGCTTAAGTGTTATAGATAGGGAAAAAAAATCCCTAGACTTTTTGTTGCAAGCAAAGTTTTATTAAAACTTCTGATTGCACGTGCAGCTTCAGTGCTTTTATTCCTCCATGTTTTCTGTCCTACAGTTTCTCACTGCCTGTATGGTGGGAGATATTTCACTGGCACCCATAAAGTCAGAGAAGAGAGCTTTCCATCTTTAATCAACAGCAGGAGCGAGTCTTCAGCGCATGTTAAGATGCTTCTAGCTAACTTCCACTTCTGGTCATAATCTGCTGGGGTTTTTTGTTGCTTGTTTTTCTGCTGTTCTTCCCTTCTCCCCCTGCAGCAGGAGGAGCTCAGAGCAGTTATGCTGTTTAGAGGGCAGTTAGAGCAAAGCGGTTTCTATACCTGGAGCATCACGGTTGTGATGAAACACAGCCTTAGAAGCTGGAGGCTTTAGGAGGATGTCCAAAGGAGCGTTAATTCAGAATTATGTTTTGCAGTCCAAATTCCTCAGTGGCAATTATGTTGTTCCTTGTTCTCTTGGGTCTGTGTGGGTAGTGTGTTCCAGCTGATGCAGAAAGAAGTCTTCCCATGCGCAAGAAAATTTACGATAACATATGTTGTGTATTTCTTGTGAAAAGCATAAAAATGTTGAGAAAAGTTTCTGTAAGCTGCTACAATTTCTGCTGGCAAAACAGTGGAGAAAGCCAAGGGAGCTGGACTTCAGACTGCTGTGTAGCAAGGCTCATTGTTTCTGTGGCATTGTGGTGTGCTCACCATGACAAAAGCTCTTCTGCAAAATGAAACAGAGCTGAGCTTTTTCTTTTTTAGTTAGCAAACCTGTGTGTTACACTTAATACTCACTTTCACATGTGGGTGTGCATAATTTGATGCTCATGGAAGGGAGTACTGAAGAAATAGAAGTGTTGTGATCATGTGTGAAATTAAAACATTACCTCATTATGTTAAGAAGAATGCTGGTTGTATTTTAGTTGTGGATATAGACAGTCATAATTTCCAAAAAGAAATGGGTGGCCTAAATTACACTTTTTTGTTAAGAGTATGCAAATATGTTTTAGAGAGAAAATTAGGTTTTGAGATTAATTGAGTTTGCTGAAGCTTCTCACTTCATAGTAGACTTTCACAGAAGGATTGAGAATAAAGGGTGTGACTTAGGTTTGTGCATAAGTAGGTGTGAGAGGGTGGAAAGGAAAGAGAAAGCAAGCTATTTCCTGCTGCTAAAATGGCTTTTTATCTAAATATCACTGAAAGGTCACCTTTGGGGATTTGCATGCTGCACAAATGCATTCCTTGTAACTTGCTGAGGTCATGCCCTTGATCAGAGTTCTGAGGAGGGCATCAGAAGGGCACAGGAGATGGTTCAGGGCAAACTTTTTGCCTATTCTTGATGATTAAGTTTCTAATCAATGGGAGAAGGAAAAATTGAATCATCTGATGAGGGGAACCTAGATTTAAAGGGCAGGCTGAGAGGGAGGACTTCTTTGTGGAGGTGACTGACTAGTGCACCTGCTGAGTATATTCTTGATGGGGAAGTAATTTCAGTGAGAAACAAAGATCCTGTGGATGCTGGTACCACTTGCTTTCTTTTACCCTCCCAGGTGGCATGTTTACCATGATGTTCAGAGTCAGGGAGCTAGTGAGGGGAAGTGAAACTGGTGTTAGCCCATGGATCTGCAGTCAGTATTGAAAGTTTTTATTTGGTCACCAGCAGCGACTGGAGTTTTCGAAACTCTTGAGAAGCTGCTCCTTAGGACAAATAAATGAGACATAATTGATTTACGTCTGCATCTACATTAGCAGTTTGTTTCAGATTAGGAGTGCATTTCTGAAGTGAATTTTAGTTGTCTCTGTTGCTGCATTTTTGTTCATAACTTGTAGCATGTGAATAGTGCTTCTTTTGCCTAAAACTGTTGGAGGAGCACACTGCACATGCTTTTAGTGAGATGTTATGCAAGAGTACAGTTGGCTAGAGGTGCCCCTTCAGTGTTTTAAAAATAAAACAATAGTTTGTTAAGTGCCCCATAGCTAGTTTTTAACTCCATCTTGGAGATGATGATAATCAGCAAGATTGATCTCCAGGCATTTTTTCAAAGCATTAAATGAGCTGTTAAACTTTCTCTGTTATATTCTTTATCTAGATGTATCAATAACATTTAGAGTCGAACTCCTCTTTCATTTTCTGTTTTGGCTTATCTCTGTACCCTATCCAATGCTATAAACCAAGAGCAGTGTGACTGTAGAAGAGCATAGTGTCAAAGTAGATTTTGAATGCAGTGGAAGTAGCTTTTTTCTCCTGCTTCTTAATGTATAAGTTGGGAAAATCCCATTTCTTACAGATGTGTGATGAATGAATGTAAAAAAAAAGTAACTGTTAGGGTAAAAGGAGGCATGATCCCAGCTGACTTGTTTGGTTCTAAGGATGTGATAAGAGATTTTTTTCAAAAAAGGAACAGATGAAGCCCCTTGCCAGAACTAGCCCCATAGGAATTAGACTACCATCTTGTACTTGTGCAAATCAATCAAGAAGGGATGATTTTGCTTCCCAGAAATGAATATCGCTTACGTTTGACACCTCTCAAGCAGTCAGTAAGACCAAATGTTTGAAAGTATCCAGTCCACAGGATGTGGGGCCTTGCAGCTCAGCAGAGTGGCATTTGCATCTCATCACCAGTAGCCAAGATTGAAAGTTGTGTGCCAGAAGTGTCCTGGGTGAAGATCTTTTCTTCTGGTCATACGCATTTGTGCAAAAGTTAAAGGCGAAGTCAATATTCACATGGCAGTAGGGAGGCTTGGTTAAAAGCCTTTTCTGCACAATGGAAATAACAGTTTCTGGTACTGGAGTCAGCAACAGCTTTTCACACTTTCATTGAAGCTGAAGTTTAAAACTGCTTGCAGTGAATGCAAAGCAAAACAACACATGCTGTCAGCATCCCCCATTTGCAGCATGAATAAGGGCAAAGTCAAAGGTTATGTGTAGGTGCATTATGCCATGTTTAAGATGAAATTTGCCTGTATGTGATGATTGAATGATATCACCCTTTGGTGGAGTCTTCCAGACTCCAAAGAGTAGTATCTATCATAGCTACCATCTCAGGAAACTGTCATCTGTGTTTGTGATACCTTAAATTTGGAAGAAATCTTGCCTCCATTGATTTTATATTAAGAACATAATCATGAAATTGTATGAATTGAGTTGACTGTAATTCAAGAGCACCTATTATTTGGATCTGTCAGTCCATACAGTGACTGGAAATCATCTATGCCTGGGTTAGCACAACAGTGGGAGGGATTCATTTTGCCCAGGTGCAGCATCAGACCTAAACAAGTCATCCAAATTCTTTTTAAAATGAGAATGAGAGCTATCTCTTGGGGTGATTCATCCCACCTACCCAGGAAAATGGTGAATCATTCTCTGGAAGTGTATATGTGTCATCGCTGACTACACATAGAACCTGGGCAACGAGGTGAGATCAAATACCTGCCTCCTACACAGATTAAGTTAGGTGAGATAAAACCCTTTCCACAAGTGCTTTTAAGCAATCTTGGGTTATTGATATGGCTGGCAATGAAATCTAAATGTCAAACTAGACTACCTTGTCTCTTTCACTGTGGTATGTCATACATGTGAGGTCTTGAAAGACTTATCTTATTAATGTAAATGTACTTGAATTAGATGATTCCAGTAGCAAATTCAAATCACCAGTTAGCCTGCAGTATATATTTGTAAGTAATTCACTTTTTCCGTACACTTACTGCTAGCAGTTCATAGAAGCCTACCTCACACTGTAATTTCACCCAATGGAAAAGCAGCCCTACATCCTGGTCTTTTGAATTTCTATGCTTTTGACTATTTTGCACAATCTGTCCTCGTGATGATGGAAATTTGAAGTTTAGCAGTAGCAAAGCAAGTATAGTAACAAGTGTTGTCTCATTCTCAACAAATCACATACATTCGAGCTATTTTTACTTATGTTTCTTGTATGCATTCCACCACTCACCAAATACTGACCTGAAGTCTGTCCTTTGCCAGCATAAGCTTTTTTTTTCTTTGTGTTCCCACTCTCACTGGTTATTTTTGTGACTATAAGACTATTAAGACTGTAAGACTGTAAGAATCTGACTGTATCAGATTCATTAGAGGATGATGCTCTTCTGTATTTGCCAGTATTGTTGCTCTTAGTTTTCAGTAAACATGCTAGTCATCAGAACTGGAATATTTAGATAACGGTAATTTTCTGTTGACAATGATTTACACTGTATGAAAGATTGTTTATTCATTCTGATTATTTTGGTTTTTTTTAGGAGTGGACTTAATGTTATAACATGCAAAATCCATCCACGCATGAGGAAAAGAGCCCTCTTGTAAGTATAGTAAATATAAGCTATTGCTGTTAGGGGTGTATCATTAGGTGATTAATCAATAATGCAACTGGAAAGAATACCTGAGGACTTAGTGTAATACTTTTCCAAATCTCAGTAGTATATAGATAGAAATCACTTCAGGAAAAAAAAGTGTTTTCCTCCTCTTCAAACTTCTCAAAGATTGAGCCTTTTTAAGGATGTCATCATCTATAGAGATTCTGGCTAAAAAAATTGGACTCTTATGCCTAACTGCTGTTTGACTGTAACTGTAAGAACATAGTAATTATTCTCCAATAAGTTTTATTCTCCAGTCGGATTTAGGGGAAGGGGCTGTGGCATCCTGTCTGAATCTCTGCCAGCACGTTTTATAGCTGTCATTTCATTAGGTGCTTAGGTTTAATGAACTTACAAACCATTAAATATCAAATTACATAAAGAACAAATCAAAGAAGAGCTGTTGCTGAAAGAAGGAAAATAAAATAGAAGAATAGAAGGACTGTGAAACTGGCAAGGAGCTCTGATGGAAGTTATATTTGACCAGATGTTAGGATGTTCAGTGCTAAGCCAGAAATACCAATGATTCTCTAGCTACTTTACCACTTAAACACTGAAAGAAAAAAGAACTTTTTTGCTATGAGTGATCAAACTCTGGAACAAACAAGTTACCCAGAGAGGATATGGAATCTCCTGAAACACTGGAGAAAAGCATGGATGCTGCTGCATGCTACATCAGCAGTCATCCTCTTTTGCTTTTTCTTTATATCACCATCCTGGAATGTCAGCCTCACTCTGGCCTTGGAAGGTTTTATTTGTAGTTTTCAGTATCCCTCTCTCATGGCTGTAGGACCTAGAAAAAGACAGTTTGCTGACACTAACAACACTTCCTGCCCTTTTGTTCCATGTTCTGCTGAGGCATTGTCCCTTTGTCCTAATCCCTTGTCCTACCTCTGCAGACAGCAGGGGCCCCGTCTGATGAATTTACTTATGTTTCCCGGGGATTATGAAAACCAGGAAACTTCATTAAGGATGATTTAATAACTTAGACAAAGGAGAAGAGCAGCTGGTCTGTTAACGAGTCTCTCAACCCCCATTCTCTGACAGAGGAGCCTTTCTTACGTGTGGTGCAGTCTTCAACAGTTTGCAGTAAAATGCTCCAGATATGTGATTTATACATATTGAGTTATAGAGCGTTGGGTCTGCCTTGAGCTCTTCTTTTGGATGACTTGAGGCAATCTTATGGCTGTTAAGTTTGCTGCTGTTAAGAGGAGCAGTAACTAATAGTAGCCTAATATCCTAGTGTATGTTTTTGCTCTCTTTATTGCTTAGTGTGGTAATGTTAGAGGAATAGCAATTGGAGACAACCTGCTGCACTCTCCTGCTCTGTAAAACAAACATCAGTAAAGCCAAGCAGCAAGAAAAGGCTTCTTCATGACAAAATGACAGCAAGAGAACACAGTCCCCGCCATGGTGCAAAATCCCGCACCGTGCAACGGGCCTCCACCATTGATGTCACCTCAGACATGCTAGGCCTTTCTTTAGCAGGTAAGTACTTTCATGTCAGCTATTGTTTATTGCCCTTTCAGAATATACCTTCTACTAACATTACTGTTTTGGGTTTTTTTTTGTTTCCATTGCTAGATTTAGGTATGCATGGAGTGAACGGGAAAAAGGAATTGTATTGAAAATATAAGCTTAAAAGTGCCATTTTTAAAACAGACGAAGTACTGAAATTGAATAGGGAAGGAAAAAAAAACCACTAGATTTTGTATAGTTATGTTTATCAGTGGAAGATAAGAGAGGGGAAAAAAAACAAACAAATGTCAAGGTTGTCTAGGAAGAGTCTTGGCAACTTCCTAGTTTGACACTGTATACAATTTTCAAGAGAGTTTAGGAAACTGAAATTTATCTCCATTTTTTTTATGTTGATTTAATTAGCACTGTAATCCCTGGGGACTTCATTTGATTAGTGAGAGAGGCAGGTATTTTCCAGCTTCTCCTTGTTCACTGATCACAGAGGAGATACATCTGATTTAATAATTTGGAGCTAATAGTGGCTCAGACGCTAAATGACTGTAATCCTCTTGTTTTCCACTGAGATTTAGTATTTTGTATTTTCATCTTCTATATAATCTTGCGTGGTTTTGCATATTTTAGTCATTGTCTAAACGTATTCTGTTGAATTAGATAATCTCAATATTTAAAATCATTTTTAAGAACCAAAGATTACCTAATGAATATATTAAATATTCATAGCTGATTAAATGAAAAAGGTTAACGTTTTCTATCAAATTTCATTTCTTCCTCTGTAACCATAACTTCTGGGACAGGTTCAAAACAATGCTTCACTAATTTTGTGTTTTCTGGTTTATAGGGAATATTCAAGATCCAGATGAGCCGATTTTAGAGTTCAGTTTAGGTGGGTTTAGTGTTTTTTTAATCTTTGTGAAAATACTGTGAAACAGTCTTCTGTCTCAGTGTACCAACAGTATGTCTTCAAGCAAACTGAGCATTAACTAGAAATACCATTTTAAGATGGAGTATTTTCTAAAAGTTACCAACTATTACCAATACCTTCTTTCCTGGGGTCTTTGCTGTCATGTGATAACATGAGATTCATCAGTGACCTAATTTCAGAGGTGCTTAAATAAGGGCAAGATACTTGTGTGCTGGCTTGCCTCGCTTGAAGAATAAGTGAGAAACATTTTCCTCATTAAAATTCTATCCACATTTTTAACTGCAGCATGATTTTCTTGGCCTGATTGTGCTTGGATGTTTGGAAGTTTTTGCTCTTACCAATATGTTTGAAATGAAATTTAAAAGAGATATATGTGTATCTCAGGTGTGTGTAATTGTGTTATGGATAGTAATCTTAACTAGAATATCTCAGAACTGAGTAAGATATTTTAAATATTTTTCAGATGAATTAAAAACTACCCAGAGCTTCAAAGCTGTTCAGTGTACATTTGAACTCAAAATTACCTTGCAAATGTAGCTGAAGCAGAACTGAACCAGCTGCATCCAAGTAGATAGAATTTACCTCTGAATTTCAACGTAGTTGTGCAGAGTCTCTGAATGGAAATTTTGGTAGTTGTTTCCTAGTCACTATAGTCCCTTCCCAGCAATTAAAATCTCAGTATCATGGTAGAGGACATAAATTGCTGTTCTTTTGCAATTGCAAGCTACTTCTATGCATAGTAATGCTACTTGATCAACATTCAAGGACAGCATCCATGGCAAAATACCATTTGGTAATGGGTTTAATGGAGCGTAACTTCAGATCAAATGCAGCCATGGTCATGATATTCCCAGTGGAACATCTCTGCATGTAGGCTGTTCTAATGAGCTGTGCCAGAGGAATGGATGTGCAAGTGTTAGAGGAGAACAACTTTAAATTACAGTTTTCCAGCTTGAAGTGAGAGTGATCTGATTTTATGTTTGCTTGCACAGAGGTGAGAGTTGTCTGCCTATATAGTGTATTGGTAGACTGAATGCTAGGCTCTTTATGGCTTTATTGCTCAAGGTCTATTACATACTTCAGAAAGTGTAAAGTCTTACAGCAGCATGAAAAAGGCTATGAATCTAAATGTGTTTTTCTGTTATGTACTTAAAGCTTGCAGCGAGCTGCTAACGCCATCACTAGATCGAAAACCAAATAGTTTTGTAGCGGTGAGTGTAACTACACCTCCTCAGGCATTCTGGACGAAGCATGCACAGACAGAAATTATTGAGGTAAGTGGTAAGGTATTAAATTTAAAATGGAAGCTAACGCAAGAAGCATTACCTCCTAATAAATACCACCTCGCGTTATTTTCTGCTTTTTTTTGTTTATTATTACAGGGAACAAGTAATCCTATCTTCCTAAGCAGCATTGCCTTTTTCCAAGACTCTCTTATCAATCAAATGACACAAATCAAACTCTCCGTGTACGACGTTAAAGATAGATCTCAGGGAACAGTAAGTATTCTTCATTATGTTGCCTGCCCAGTGAGTGTGAAGCAAGCAAATGAGAAGTGATGAGATAAAACTAGTGAGCTTTGTGGCAGAAAGAAAGAGGTAGCAGCATTGATCCTAGAGAAAATAAGATGGACAGGAGAGGAGGAATGAATACTGCTGGATGGACTGAACAGAGTGGGGAATGTTGCTGTGGGGACTGCTCCAAAAGTAATGCATCCTATTTTATTGTATTGACCCACAATGTCAGTGGTGAATGTTGGTGGTGTGGCAGAGGTTGAACTTTCCCAGCAATATTCCTTTACATTTTGTTGCTGTGCAACAGATGGCAGCAGAGGGACAGTCTGACAGAATGGCGTCTGACACTGAACAGTGTATGAAGCAAAGGTGTGTTGTTGAATTCCTTCATGTGGAAAAAATGGCACATATTAACATTTGACACTTGCTGAGTGTGGATGGTGACCAAACAGTGGATATGAGCACAGTGAGGCAGTGGGTGGTGAATTTCAGCAGCGGCAGTGGTGACAGTGGCTCATCTTTCCTGGTGTGAGTTTTTATGAGCACAGCGTGCAGGTTCTTGTTCATTGCTGGTGAAAGTGCATAGCTAATAGTAGTGACTGTGTTGGATAAGAATGTTTTGTAGCTGGGAATTCGCTCAATAGAGTAATGTTATTGTGTTCTTTCTATCTATTGTGGTTTCCATAGAAATAAAAAAGAGGCATTACTTTCAGAGCATCTTATGTGATTTTCTCAAATAAGTCTTGTCTGCAGCAAGATTGCCCTTAACTTAGTTACAGTCATTTTCTTCTGGAAGATGGCAATGCGGATAACAGAAGCAAAAAAAACATTCTAGGAAAGAATATTTTTGCTTTGCTCTTAATAATTCCCCTGCCCTTATCTTTTAGTCATTCTGATCAGAAGATTTGCTGCCTTATAGAAAAAAATATCCAAAATATCCAAGCCAGCTCTCCCTTGTAATTGCTTGGGTCAGTTGGCAGTTCAGGTCATTTATGCTCAGGCAGTTGCCGAAAATACTAATTCAGGCTCAATGTCTTGCTTTCTCATGCTTTCTCAGAAGCAGCAGGGCTGTCTTCCTCTGTATTGTACTTCATGGGGAGGATCTGAGGAAAAAACAGTACCTCCTGAAGAGGTGCATTTGTTGCAAGGAGCAAAGTTTGGATCAAGGAGGGACTAAGTAGTGCTGACCTAGTCAATCTGAGTTCCATTCAGTCATTGCTTTCGGTGTTCCTGTATCACAGTGACTAAACTTGTATGTTTTGTGATGCTTTCTCTTAAATCTTAGGGAAAGAAAAGAGCTTATTGTCCACAAGTGGAAAAATGATTTATAATAAATTACACGTAAACTTCTTACGTTTCAAAAGTTTTTTACTTGTTATATATGCACATTATGAAATTAGAAGTAATTTGGGACTAGAGGGAATGGCCTCAAACTACGCCAGGCTGGACGTAAGGAAATACTACTTCTTTGAAAGAGTGGTCAGGCACTGGAATGGGCTGCCCAGGGAGGTGGTGGAGTCACCGACCCTGGAGGTATTCAAGAAATGTTTAGACCATGTGTTTAGAGACACGGTTTAGTGAGAACTATTGGTGATAGGCAGATGGTTGGAATGGATGATCTTGTAGGTCTTTTACAACGTTGTTGATTCTGTGATTCTATGATTTTTGTCTTCTTGCTTTCATGGAATCATAGAATGGTTTGGGTTGGAAGGAACCTCAAAGCCTACCCAGCTCTAAGCCCCTGCTGAGGGCAGGGCTCATGCTGCCTGGGGCCTCATCCAGCCTGGCCTTGAGTGCTTCTAGGAATGGAGCACCCACAGCTTCTCTGGGCAGCCTCTGTGCCAGGGCCTTACTACCCATTGGGTGAAAAATTTCCTCCTAATATCTAATTTAAATCTCCCCTCTTTCAGTTTAAAACCATTTCCCCTTGTCGTATCACTCATGTAAAAGGTCAGTCTCCCTTCTGTTTGTAAGTATTGGAAGGCTTCTATGAGGTCTCATAGAGCCTACCCTTCTCCAGGCTGAACAAACCCAGCTCCCTCAGCTGTTCTTCTTAGAGAGGTATTCCAGCCCTCTCATTACTTTTGTGGCCCCTCTCCAACAGCTTCACATTTTTCTTGTGCTGAAGGCACCAGGTTTGGCCTCAGTTCTCCAGCTGGGGCCTCACGAGGGCAGAGCAGAGGGGAACAATCCCCTCCCTCTCCCTACTGGCCATCCCTCTGTTGATGCAACCCAGGATACAGTTGGCCTTCTGAACTGCAAGTGCACACTGCTGGTCCATGACCAGCTTTCTGTCCACAAGGAGCTTCAACTCCTTCTCCTGAGAGAAGGAGCTGCTCTCAGTGGGTTCTTCTCCCAGTCTGTACACATATCTGGGGATTACCCTGACCCAAGTGCAACACCTTGCATTTGACCTCATTGAATCTCAAAGACATTTCTGCCTAGTAATTTTATTTTGCACTTCAGTGCTGTGGACAAAGGCTTTGTTTGTTGCAAAGTAAATAATAACAAAGTTAGTAATAAACAGCTCTGCTAATCATCTTCTTTCCAGATGTATCTGTTGGGTTCTGGGATGTTCACTGTAAAAGAACTTCTACAAGAGAAGAATCACAGGTTGCACTTAACACTAAGGTTTGTAATGTTTTTTTCTATTTAGAAATTATCAGTTTTAACACGTGATTAAGATGTAGTGTAAGTTGTCTGTGAGACAGGATGAAAATTTTGTTTTTATTTTCTTCTTTTTTAAGTTGTAGGCTACTATTAAGGAAAAAAAAAAAGATTTTGTGTTGCATGATAGTTAAAACTTGTGGAACGAGACCTTTTTGAATATGATGAATTGTGTTAGATATTGTCTCTAAAAATATTATTAAAATCTATCTAAAAATATTATTAAGGCCAGTTTCATTTTTTTCATTTTGTCCTACCAGCTCAGCATATGTATGTGCTTTATTTTTCTCATGTTATTAATATTGGAAGCTTTTGTGGAAAGAGCATGTCTCAGGAGGGAGTGAAAAAAAGAGAGTGGGAGTCTGAAAAGTGATCCAAAAGGGAATATGTGAAATCCAGTGCGCAATGAAGTGGAGACTTGGAGAAGAATGAGGACAGCAGAATGACATTGAGAGTTATGATGTGTAAAAGCGCATTGTGGTAATGCGTATTAAAAGCAGAACAGGAATCCTTGTCACAGAAGACAAGGAAAAATCATCAAGAAGCATCATAGGAGAGACTGAAGAAGACAGCACTTGCAGTGTAAACATTATCAGCACTAGAATTATTTAACCCGGACACAGCTAACCAAAACATGAAATGAACAAAGTTGTTTATGCTAAGAGGAGAGATGAATAAAGTTCAGGGCTTTTTCTGCAATGTGTTGTAAAAAAAAACAAAAACAAAAACAAAAACTAGCACAATTTAACACAGGGAGCAGATGAAGGAAGTGAGTGAGAATACCAGATACCAGGGGTATAATGAGTGAAATAGTTTAGTTTATCGTAAGTGTGATGATAAGGGTGAAAAAGAAGAAGAACGTGAGGGTAGCAGTTTCATGTTTGTGTGATAAATGTGGCTATTTTTTAGATTTATTCTTTTGTGACAGAGTTGAAAATGGGCTTTCATAACTGCTTGTTTTTATATCAGATGTATTCTTATTAGTCTGTGATGCATACAAGTCTTTCAATTGTCGCATTATTCTTCAGATGTATTAGCTGAATGCTAAGCAGTGTCTGTAAACACACTGGAGTTGGATATTTAGACCTTTTACTGTAGTCTTGTATGTTTATTTCATTTGCCACTCCAGTGTTGTCTTTTCCAGGGATTTACTGTTATTGTTATTATTTATCTTGGTTTTCGCAGCGTATTTTAAAACATAAACAATCTTAATATATCATTCAGAATCTATCTTCAATTAATAGTATATATCTTTGCCAAAATTATTTTGTGTCATGGGACATGAGACAGCAGAAATGGCAGCAGTGGTACAACTGGTCCTGTTCTTGTTTTGTTTTGTTTTGTTTTCGAGAACCAGCAAGGTTGGAACTTTTGCTATACTGTATTCTCATACTCCCTCCCACTCTCCATCCCTTCCTCCTCCTCAGACATGTGTTCATATGGACTCAACATCCATCCCCACCAGCAAGATTGCTGCTGACCTGGAAGGGTCAGGAACAAAATTCTATCAGTTCTTGCTGTGCAGCTGCTCAGATGCTAGTGACCAAGGTCCCTGGGTGTTCTTGGCACTTGCTTCCGTGCACCTCTCTGACGCCTGGAATTATCTCCCACTTCAGTGTTCCTTCTTCCATTGAGGATCTTCACATTGTTGACCAGCTAGCAGTGCTGTGCCTGATGCGCTCCAGGATGTTCACTATATATATATATATATATATATATTTTTTCACTATGACAAGCTAATTCCTCCTTCTAGTTTTACGGAAGTATTGAGGCACACACATAGTTTTAGATTGTCTTCTATTAGGAGATCTGTACAATATATCCCTAAGCAACAAGGACAGCATTTTCTTATTTGTTTTGTATTTGTAAGATCATGTAGAATTAAGTTGCAAAGATTCCTATTGAAAATGTTTATGAAATTCAAAGATTAATAGTCTTTTATAAGTGTTCCCTTGTTGATAAACAGGTCCACCTCCAAAAAAATTTCAACGCAGAGTATTTGTTGCAGGTCTGCTGAAAGTGACCGTGTAGGTAACATTACAGTTATTGGATGGCAAATGGAGGAAAAAACTGACCAAAGGCCTCCAGTGACAAGGTCACCTGATACAATTAATGGAAGGGTGAGTATAACCATTATGGCAGCTTCAGAAACATACAGATTTATTGCATGCATTGAAATAAACTGTGTTGAGATCTGCTGTCAACTTTCCTGTCCATTTTGTTATTTATTAGTGTTTTCCAATTTCAAAGTATTGTGAGGAGCAGCCTAATGGAGCTCTTGTTGCTCATATTTGGGATTAAAATCTTGGGAAAAGTTTACAGTGATTGAGCTTTCACTTGTTTATGTGTTTATGGCTTTCATAAGTAAGTTTCAGAGTAGGTTTGTAGTACTGTTAGCATACCTACCACATTGGTGAAGTCATAAGCAGTTTCAATTCTGGAACTTTCACAGGCAGCTTTATTTAAAAGAAATACCTTAAAGGATGTTAATTGAACTGTTACTTTAATATTGACTTTTTTATGTGATCTGCTCAAAAAGGCTGAGTACAGGTATAGGGATTATTCAACCTAGACATATGCTTAAGTCTATAAATGTTGCGTGCAGAAGATACTGGTGATAATTGCAGCCATACCCATGTATCACAGTCACAATGTGTATTAGGGTCAGTTTGTATCAGGTTGAACCTGTAATGGGCATAAATTGGAGTGTATATTGCTGGAGCAGCTTTGAAGATTGTGAGGTACAATAACATGAAGTAATTGAAGGACTGGATAAAATTTACTACGACGTTTCGAACTGTGTAGTAGAATTAAATAAGAGTGCTCGAACTGGAGTGTTTAAGTGGATTTATTATTTCAACCAATGATAGGTTTTGTCCACAGAAAATGTACGTGTAATATTTTTTTAAACGTGGATTTTAAATATACTTTGTGTTGAGTGTTCCCTTCAAGTCTGCCTAGAAGGGTCATCACTGCATGTTACCCTGGCACTGAGTTTTTCTTCTTTTCTTTCTTTTTTTTTTTAGACTGTGTTACCAGTTGATGAAAGTTTAACAGAATCTTTAGGAATCAGATCCAAATATGCTTCATTACGGAAGGATGCACTACTGAAATCTGGTAAGCAGTGGGCTGTAACAAGTAGGATTTCAGCGTCTGTAAAAGCTAAGCTTCTTGCTCTCTGCTTTTAGCCCAAGGCGTTTAAGCAGATGTTTTGCTGGAATGGGAACAGGGTACTGACAGAGCAGCCATTTAGGGAAGAACAAGAACAAGAACGATTTAGTGCAAGAACAAATTATTTTATCATCTGCACTATCATTTTGCATAGTAAAAGCAGCAGAAGCAAACTTTCCTCATTACGTTGGCTGTGCCATAAAGTTTTCCATGTAATTCACCATTCATAAGCAGGGTTGGTGTAGTTTTTTTGACAGAGGGGAAGAGGAGAATAGAGAAAAACAGTTGCTTGAAAGATATTTTTTTCTTGAAGAAAGATGAGTTTTCCAGCAAATGATTGCATGAGAGGAAAATGTGCATTATGTAATAGAAGGATTTCAGAAGTTGAATCTGTGTTGTATTTCCTTAATGGTGTTTTAAATCATTTGGAAGCTTTTCATGTGAGTGTTAGTAGAGGGCTCACTGCAGAACATGCATCCTTGGAAAAACTAGGCTGATGCCAGATCTGTATATCAGCGTGTTACAGCATGTCAGTGAATGAAATCCACTCACTTAAAACAAACAAACAAACTGAATAGATCTTGTACGCTTTTGTCTTAAACCCTATGCATAAATAACATGGTTTTAATTCCCCAGTGTTTGGTGGTGCCATTTGCCGGATGTACCGTTTCCCCACCACTGATGGAAACCACCTGAGAATCTTGGAGCAAATGGCTGAGAGCGTGCTGTCGTTGCACATACCCAGGCAATTTGTGAAGCTTCTTCTAGAAGAAGATGCAGCAAGGTGAGCACACGCTGGTTTGCACAGGCAGTCACACAGCAGGGATGTGGCTGCTACTGAGTTCCCAAGGAATATGTAATATTGTGATATTTATTTACATACTACACATGTAATATGTAATATTCCTTGGTAATATATGTAATATAACGGTGATAAAGCACAGAGGCACTAAGGAAAAATAAAACAAGCAGCTCCTTGCTGATTGAGCTGTTACAGCAAACAAGATTTTATGATGTCAGCATGTGGGGGCTGGGCTTCAGTGAGAGATAACATGAGTGTAAAGGTGTGCTGATAGGAGAGAACTGTTGGCAGAATAAACAATTAGGATCATTCTGCCGTCATCTGCACGTAGCAGCTATCTGTTGTTTTTGAAGCATTCGTCACTCTTCAAGGCAGCATACTCATTTATTAGATTTATTTTCCTGCAGTTGTAGGCTATGGTTTGCAGAGGGTCATTAGGAGCGGTTTATGTGTTCTTTAAAAACAAAAGCAGAATTTCTTTAGGGATGGTAAAAGAATTTTAATCTTATTTTTGAGTTTGGCTTTAACTTTAGCTATGTTTGAATGCCCCTTTTAGAGGCCTAATTAAGCCTGACTTTAACTAAAAATAAAGCTATTTAGTGGTCTCAGTGTCCTATGTTAACACATTTCTGTCCTTTGGGATACTGTGAAAGAAAATCAAATGTTAATCCATATGAGCAGGCAGAAATAGTTTACAGTGGAGGCAAGTATTTTTTTGTTTTGCAGAACTCATGGCTTTTCACAAGAAGATGGCAGTGAGAGCTGTCATCTATGGAAAAAAAAATTCTGCATTATGACAGAGTTTCTAACATCCATGGGGATTTTATATGCTGTTTTGTTTTTTAGAAATGTGTACTTGCTAAGGAGTAAGGTCAGTTGTGTTAGGGCCTAAGACTTGTAGGAAAAGAATGATCTATCTTGCTTAGCTATCTTGCTACACTTGTGGTGGAGGGGCCTTGGGATGCACCATTACATGTTTAGGTATGAGTTATTCATTGTTTATTTTATATCTTTGGTTCTCTACAGCTTTCCTCACAATACTTTCAGAAGCTTTTATTCATTATGACATACAGCTAAGATAATGTAAACATTTACCAAGCTTACCCATAAGGTGCCATCTGGGATAAATGTGATTTAAGATCCTGAAGATAATAAATGGAAAATTTAGATGAATGGGGAAAATAGATGTGGCTTGTAAGAATGTGGGCACTGAAGTTCCTAAAAGCCTTAACCATAAAAAGTGACTGCTCAGAGGCCTTGCTAAAGTCATACAGTGATCAATAGATGAATACTGCATACAATTCCAGCTTACTAACAGCCCATGTGATGGCTAATGTGAACTCTGTATTCTCTGAGTTGCGTGGCTGAAAGGTAAATACCTCTTCCGTGTAATCTCCAAGAAAGATTTCTATTGCTCAGTTCAGCTGAGATAAAGCACAGTGACGTGCAGAATTCTTTTCTGCCAGTGCTTTAATGTTTCTGACTGAACAATTGTTTTTCTTTAAGGTCTGTTACTGTTACGTTAGTGCTGAAGTAGTGCCCTGTTTTGATACAGTGTAGGAAATGGCACATTTGAATACAAACTGTATTCAGATGGATATCTCAGATTTTCCTCCATTTGCTGTGTTGTAGCCCAGAGGAATGCTGAGCAGCTACACAGGCCCAGCTGCTCCTGTTGTAACAATATGGTAACTTGTAAAATGCCTTTGTATTAATTACAGCTGTTGTCTCTTATGTAAAACTGCTCTGGCCCAGAACTCTTTGAAAGGGAACATCTTACTGGGGGATATTTTGACTACCTACTTGTTTATGACATGCACATCCCCTGCTGTCTTAGCCACGTGGAATAAACAAGGAAACAAAGTTTTAAGCTGTGAATTTGCTTTAGGAAGACATGGGCTCAAATGCCTGGTGTGCTTTGAGAAGGGAACTTGACTAGGTGGTCACGGAAACAGTTTGCAAGATGAAATAAGAAGTGTCTTTTTCCAAATCATTGATATGTACAGTTTACATTGTTGCATGTTGGAAAATCAATCTGAAGCTTTTTTTGGAAGTTTGCCTGGTGTTAATTCGGTCCTACCTACTGTAGAGTAGAAATTATTCTGCCAAATGCTCCCTCAAATTATGTAAAAACAAATGGTTAAAGCTGTGGGTTAGGGGTATTGAGAATCAGCAGCAAAAAATCTTCTGAATCTTTTTGACAGATGATTGTTGTACATTTTCTTTGGTGATGTTCTGTTGAATTCTCCTAGCCAGGAGCTTTTCTGTTCAGATTTGGGGGTATTCAGTCATCCTGTATTCCACCTAAAGTGAACCTGCAGATTAAGACTTTGTTCGATGACCTTTTGTCTTTCCAAAACCTTATTGATGCTTTCACTTCTTAAGTCTTCCATGCCTGACCTTAAAAAAACTGTCCTGTAGATGATCTGGCCAGCTGAGATATTAATTGTAGTGTTGGGTGTTGATCTCCCAGCTAAGGTCTCTCACAGTTGTGATTTAGTTAGAGAGCCACCAAAGTTCTGTGGAGTGGATCTTCATAGTCCCAAGTCACCTGACACAATGGCAGTGCCCACCATTTGCAAATCATCAAATTGTCTGAGGGCAGAAGCTGTGGAAAGCTGTGGAAAGCTTTGGTTTTCACTAAAACCTGGAGTTCTTGGGGTACAGTGTGTTCTGCTTGAAAAGAACATCAGTTCCCTGGGAGAGGGCTCAACAGCAATGCTTTGGGACGTATTTGGGAGTGCTTTCCCAGTCTGGTGACTAGGCTAGACAGGAGTGAGTTCAGAATGCATGAGAATGGTGCTACACTGCTGTAGTGTGAAACTTAGTCAACTGGACAATGGAGCTCAACCTCTTTTTTTTTTTTTTTTTTTTTTTCTTTCTTTCTTCTTCTTTCCCTAGGGTTTGTGAACTAGAAGAACTGGGAGAATTATCTCCTTGTTGGGAAAGCCTTCGGCGACAAATAGTTACTCAGTACCAAACAATTATTTTAACTTATCAGGAAAATCTAACTGACCTGCATCAGTACAAAGGTCAGCAAGATTTATTTTTTATAATAAAATGACACTTCTCAATTGTGCTTGTTAGTGAGTTAAAAAAAAATGATTACTATTTTTAGATTGTATTTATTTATTAATGATTGTTACAAGGTTGATAATGATCTAGAAATATTTGTCTGCTCTGTTAATCCTCTTATTTTACCTGAATGTATAGTAGAATTATGAACAATAACAAAAAGACCCCTCTTCTTGTATGTTTTTTCTTTGCTTTTCTTTTAGCATGTTGCAAGTGATGAATGAAACCCTTTGAATATTTTAGCTTAAGCAGAGGGACAGTTTTTATACAGTCTTTTTTCTGATTTCTTAGGTCCTTCGTTTAAAGCCAGTAGCTTGAAAGCTGACAAAAAGTTGGAATTTGTTCCTACAAATTTACATATACAGAGAATGAGAGTCCAGGATGATGGAGGATCAGGTACTTGCTTTTTTCTTTCTTTCTTCACTTTGTTCTGTTTCTTTTTTCATTTTTCATAGCCAAGTTCCCACAAGCTGCTGTTCTGTGTTATTAATGCTACTTGTGTTTGTATAGCACCTTCTACTTTGAATTCCAAATCTCTTTGTAAAAAGAGGTGTTGGTATAGTTATCCTTGTTCTACAGGATCCCTTGATTTATGTCAGAATAGTAGAGATACTGTTTCTTGCTTATTGTTAAATTCATGAATTTTTTCTCAGGAGCCATCATAAAGGGTAATGCAAAATCACACCAGTTTGTTCACATCAAACTTTTTTCTTCATAAATAACCTAAGTTATTTCTTCTTTTGGCAGTAATTCCCACTAACCATGGACATACACTCGTTCTGTGTATCAGTGTTAGGGATTCCACTAGTGGCAAGTTTGGTGGAAAGGCCAACTCAGTCAGACAGACTTGTAGATTAACAAGTGAAGGACCTGCATTCAAGTAGGGTTCTTTCAACTCAGAAGTACCTGATGAATTTCCAGAGCTAAATGGTACAGTTTTATATATCCTTCAAAACACTGGCATGAAGCTTTAGATAATTACTTTCAGAATAGTTTTGGAATTTCCACAACTGTTTGCATAAAGATCACAAGCTTTCATTTGTAAGTCCTTTTTGTTCATCCCAGATCAGAACTACGATATAGTCACCATAGGAGCACCAGCAGCTCATTGCCAAGGCTTCAAATCAGGTGGCTTGAGGAAAAAGCTGCATAAATTTGAAGAGGCAAAGAAACAGTAAGTAGAAATGTTGTTGTGTCAGCTGATGTCATGTCCTTTCCTGACAGTCTGTGCTCAGTGATTTGAAAAAGCATTCCATTCTTTGTTTTTCTTGCACCTCACTCAGTGGTTCTACTATACACTGTAAAGTTTATTCTGTATTTTCTTCTGAAGGGAAGAGGAGAAACAATTTCCCCTGTATGTTACTCTATTTCTTTACTGATAGGTCTTTTCTAGTAGTTCTCTCATCCTGCTAGAGTGATCCTGCTACCCTATAGTGTCACTCTGGGGGGAAATTTTCCTCCACCGGTACTCATTTAAAAGACAATTAACAGTTGTGTAGCAATTTACTCCTATTTATCTTAAAAGTAAGAAGGCCCAAATAACATAGCTATCCCGATAATCATAATAGGCTTTTGATGCAGTGGAATAGAGAATCAGGCATCCCATTTTATCCATTCAGTTCAAGTAGACATTTCTGTCTTGGAGCATTTGCTACAAGGCAATACAGAAATATATGCTATTTAGGAATATAGAAATCTTACAAAAAAATGGTCTGATGTTTGAGACTATCATAAATGCATTGTGAAAGACATTGTACTCTACAAATGAAACCTACTGTCATGTGTAAAACCACTTCTGTGGGCCACCAGAAATTCAGCTCCCTTGGGAGATGAACTTGAAGTACTACTTTGAGGATATGCATTTCTTCATAGCTGTAGTATAAAATAGGTTCTTAAGATCTCCCTGGTTCTTCTATTTTATCATAAAATCCAGTATAGTAGAATTGAGTTCCATCTCCTCAGTTTCACTGTTACACAGATATTGTTCAGTTCTTTCTCCTTTCTTTGGCAAAATTGCACGTACTGCATCCACAACATTTCCCAAGAACAACACATGGTCATCTGGCAATCTGTGTTTTTTGCTTACAAGTTTAATCATATGTACCTGCATTGTTGAAAAGATGACTCAAATATGTTATTCCCCACAAACATTTGTTTTGTTTTCTGCTTCTGGTATTTGCTAACAATCTGCTAATTTTATTTTGGTTTTTTGTTTTTTTTAGCAGTTATGAGGAGTGTTGGTGAGTTTTCTGTTTCTGAGAGTTCTGTAGAGAGGGCTTCTGTTCTTTGGGTTGTTTTCTTTTTCTTTTCCATCTTTTCTTTGGCAAAGATGTGGTGTGTTTTAACGTGTGCAGGGCTTTTTTAATGTCATGCATCATGGCATCCCTAATTGTGCTCTAAATAATCGTAGCTGCTTTGTAGAACATACATGAAGGAACTTCCTTTCATCTGCAATGTTTGCTTATAATGAGCAGCTTCCTGGATCTCTCTAAGCATACTAGAAAGCTAAGAGCAGAACATGAAAATTTTGCGTCTTTGCCTCCGTTATTTCCAGTGCAAATCACTTAGAGAAATCAGAATCACAGAATAGCCTGGCTTGAAAAGGACCATTATGATCATCTGGTTTCAACTCCCCTGCCATGTGCAGGGTCACCAACGAAATCTACTGCCAGTGGTCCTTGAACCTTTGTAGTTGTAGATTGGGCATGGTTTATATTTTTTGTAATCTATGTCTGCATGTTATGGTGCTCAGTGCTATGAAAATGAAACTTTATGGTTCAGCAGTGCAGAAGTTCTGCTCTAAAGCACTCATATTGAAGGCTGAATGCCTTGAACTGAGAGTTTAAGCAGAAGCAAGCCTGTGTTTTTACTTGCTGATACAACACAACAGGAGCTGTTCATTTGAAAAAGCAATTGCAGGTTGGAAAGTGGATTTATGTGAACTTTATGGTGTAAAATTTTTCTCCAGTCATCCCAGCAAATCTGCGTGATTAAAAGTGTAACAATTTAAATCGGATCTCAGTATGCTGCATGGCCTTTTCTGCCGAATACGTCTTTTTGCATGTTGACTACACTGTCATAGAAAAAGATTGCTCAGAGGAATTGTCACTGAGATCACTCATCAATGTAGAGCACGAATCACATACAGTGAAAGTCCTAAGAGCTAAGATTAATTTGCTGTATAACCTTACAGCACTGGGGAGCGGTTGCTCTCTGCTCCAGTTGAGTGGCTGCCCAGAGGGACACTAATGAGAAAACTCAAGACTCACTTCTGCACTTCATCCTTTGAAAATGAATTTCTCATCTTTTGTAAAGGAGCTCAGGCAGATATAAGATCAAGGTCCTCTCTTGCCTTAATATCTCTCAAGGGGCAAGAACTGGTATTTGTTGCACTGATTTTAAAGCATGCCCCATGCAACTCTCGTGTGTTACCTCACAGACACACTGCAGAAATGAACAGTGTTGCTCTAGGAATAGCAAAGGAATTCAGACTTCCCAGATGCAGTGACCTGAGGCAGCTGTGCTTGGAAAAGAAGCTCTTCTCCATGCAGATCCAGCAGCACTTCTTTCTTCAAGCACTGCTGAGCTCAAGGTTTACAGTAGGTTCTTCTGTATTGTACTACACTGAAGCCATTTGTGAGTGGAAAAAAAAGGAGTAACGTTAAGATAATATTGAGTGGATGTCACCTCATGCTTGTTACTACATCATGAATGGGCATCACACTTGAGACAGCAGGAGCTGAAGTAAAGGCCTGATCACTGGGAGATCAGAAAAAGAGGATTGTTCTTGGCAAAGGGGAAGTTTTGGTTTAAATGAATTTCCTAAGCTAAAAAGAAGTTTTTGTGAATAGTTTCTCTCAGTTAGGATTAACTAACCCTTCAGAAGTGCTGCAATCGCTTCATCAGATACAGGCAAGTGTCCAAAATGGATCTCAACTACAGAATTAGCTGCTGTAAATGTCTAAACACAGCATGTGAATGCTCATCTTCTCCACTACCAAGTAAATGGTCTTAGTGGAGCTGCAGTGTACCAAGATAAAGATATATTTTACTTGTATAATTTATTTCCATTTCTAGGTGGAAAAGGCTGGTTTGGTATAGCTTTGTGCAGTTAGAGCTGTGTCTGCAACAGAGACCGTTGTACCACAGCCATAGTTTAACACAGTGTGTGCTCACCAGGGCAGAGTCCTTGGGTTAGCCTGATATATAATTTGCTTCTTATGTCTCTTAAGATTGCTTTTGCTGGAGTAACTTTAGTCAGCCTGGCAATTGAAGGAAAGGTACTCTAGTGGGATTTACTAGCTGAAGAAGGTTTTGTTAATATCACACTCTCCATTAGTATTGGAAAGAAGGTGGATTTCCTTTTCTCAATGCTAGGGTGACAACAATAGCTGTGTGACAGCACTGTTACAAACCAGGTCTCAGTGAAGTGTCTGTGTTGTAAGGAGAGAATGGAGCAAGCTGTCACTGCAAATGCTGGTTCTGTCTCAGAGGGCAAAATCTATCCCATACATTCTCCTCAGCAAAATTGTCCCTCTGGTATACGAGCTCTGCCCTCAGACACTTGGCATAAGGGATTAGTAAATCTGCATCCTAAGGCTTTCAGTAAGGCAGAGAAGGCTCTAAGATCATGCTCCTGCTGTGCAATTGCCAACTGGCCTTTCACTGTTGATTGCTAGGTAAATTATTGTTGTCTGCAATTAATTGTCTAGCATGCTACTGCAAAGTGTGTACCTCTAGAGCCATTTTACACCTAAAATACATCTTTCTTTTTCAGCACTTCAACAGGTTCCCAGTCAATAATATACATTCCGCAGGACATTGTTAGAGCAAAGGAAATCATTGCACAAATCAACACCCTGAAAACTCAAGTGAGCTATTATGCAGAAAGGCTTTCACGAGCTGCCAAGGATAGATCAGCTAATGGCCTTGAAAGAACGCTTGCCATCCTGGCAGATAAGGTAGGAGAGTAATACATCTTCGCACTGAAAAGCACTGTTATCTTTTTTTCTCCCTTTCTTTTTTTTACTTTATCTGGTAGTGTATTATAAAATGCATAGTCTGTAAAAAAAAAAAAAAAAAAAAAAAAAAAAAAA